>NW_024472298.1:0-200000 GCF_017654505.1 Polyodon spathula | reverse complement strand
ATAAAATCCTTACACTATCAGTGCACTAGAGCGGACATTTTGAAAAGAGCTTTGAAACAGACTTTAAGGTTAGAAGTGTAAAAAGCTGTCAGGATGTTAACAATGAAAAGAAATTTGACAGGTGTGTTATTTAAACAGTTGTAGCAACACGTGGGGGCGTGGAACGCTAGATTTTCCGCCACTAACTCTGTAAGCATCGTTGCGGATCAAGTCCGCTCAATAATGCTGTCCCCTGACGGTGTTGACTGCGTTCAAGATAATAATGCACCCATGCACTTTGCCGGATTGCTGAAGGAATGCTTTGAGGAGCGTGAGAGAGACTCCAGGCACCCTCTACAGCCACACAAGTTCTTGAACCACACATTCATCATGATCACGCAGCAGTTGAGTGAAATGTTCATTAGTGGCAGGCTGGAGACACCTTCCAGCAGCTTGTGGAGTCTACGCATCATCGTGTCAAGCTGCGATCAGGGCAAACAGCGGCCAAACCTGATATTAGGTGTAAGTCCTAATGGTGGACAGTGTACGTCTGTGGCAGGAAACTGCAACTGAAGAGAGCTCCTGAAACCTGGAGAAAGCATCTTAACACAGTCTTACCCCACAGTATTTGAGTAGTTGGTGTAAGAACCACTGAGAGTGACTGCAAGCATCATGCAAGGGTATAAGAAGCTACTGGATCTTATTTTCACTCCCATTTTTTTGAAAGGAGAAAAATAAATCCTGTTACAAAAGTAAGAAGCGAAACACCCAGAGTGCACTTGAGAGAACTTTTGAGACATATAACTTTGGTTCTAGTTTTGGAAAACTAACGGACGATTTGCCGATTTAAAAAAAAAAAACAACAAAAAAGTTCATTAAAGACTGGAGTAAACGCTTTGAAAAGATGGCCCGCTGACTCTCCCGAAGAAAAGACTGATGTGTCTATCAATAAACTGTAATCAATAAAACGGTGACATTGAATTTATTAAGGGGTTTTTTTTTGTATTTTTTTTAAGATAATAAAAACAATAATGCAAAGCACTGCCTTGCACCATAACATCCAAATTGTAAGTGGTGGCTCAAAAGTCTGCAGTGACAACACTCCCCGTTAAACAGGAAGTGACCTCATAGCCACCTGTTGGCATTACTCACGAAAGGAAGTCATGCCAGCTGAAAGAGTGACAGTACAGTTGCGCAAGCCCTTGAGTGTGTGGCTCCTTCGATAACAAACAATGTACCCGGCCTGTGCCAGCCTCAAAGCAGTGTGTGGGAAAGAGGTAATACACAGTCCTGTATACATTTTAGACCTCTGCTCTATTCCGTCTCGCTGCCAACCAGTTGAGGCATTGGGACAATTTGGTACAGAACATTGTGTCTCTTCATGTGTACAGTTGAGTCTGTCTGTTTGTATCTATTTTCAGACTGTCAATTTGTTTAGTTGACCCTGACAAAATTATTGTGTCCAAAAATGTGATCTTGTGCCTCAGCCCAGTAGTCTGTCCTCGGTTCGTGTGTTATTACTTCAAACTACATTTCAGTTTTGGTTTTTATTGCAGTTTCTCTGCTGCTGTGTTTTTGCCCTTGAATTTGGGCAAGGCTGTTGTAGGCGCACTGCTTGCCCTAATCACAGCCTTGTCACAGCACAGACTCTACACTGGGGGATTCATTCAGTCCTTAATATCCAAACAGGTAGACGTGTTCGGGCTCCACAGTGAAGGGCAGATCATCAGAAGTGCTTTTATATCAGCGCCAGCACCATCTAGTGCTCAGCAGCATACTGACACTTGAGCCAAAGGGACAGATCATTAGGTGGGTCTCCTATAAAGAGATTTTGTCTGATCTAGCCAATGCTTCCTTTATTTATAGCAGGCAATGAGAAATGCTGTAAACTATGGAAGTGTCACACAAAGCTACTTGACACTGTCACAGTTAATCCGAAGGCCTCTGCGTGCTTTGCTTGTTTGTGTTCATTTTAATCGTTGTTTGGCAGCATTACCTAAGAGTCCTAATGGACTGTAATTTGTCACACGGAATGCATGCACTCCCCTGTCACTGTGGCATGTTAGCAGAACACACGACACATAAATAAGCCGGTAGGTTCAGAGGTAACACTTTATCAATCCGTTATAAGCGATTATAAACAGCAGCGCAAAAAAAAAAAGGCAAGTGTGTAGAACTGCATTGCAAAAACAAAGCAGCCCCGTCCAAGTGGTGAGACACTTATAAAGACAAACAAATCTGAAAAGACTCAATGCAGCTGATTACAAACAACGGCAAAAGCGTATAATAGTCTGATTATGTATAATCGTGTTTTATAATTGCTAATACCATAACTAATAACGTGCTTACAGACTGTTTGTAACCTCTTATAATGGATACCTATGCTGTTCAGGGTTGAGTTGAAGTTTTGGAATTGGGGGAAAGGTGACGAGGGCTGCACTGTGTATCACAGCTTTTAAAATACTCCCCGTCATTGTCCAGGAATCTGTACCCCATTTAGAAAACCGCTGAGCGCACCCTTAAAATAACCCCCTCACTCAGGAGTGCTGACACATAGCTACTGCCTGCACAGGTATTGACATGTTTTTTTCCAGATTGACATTGCTTTAACTGCAGTCATGAACTTTGGTCCACCTGGCAAATCCAGTATGTCAAAAGCTAACCAAGGCTTGAAAATCAGCTTGCTTGTCTAGCAGTAGCAAGGGAGAGGGGGAGTGATCTGCAGAATGGGAATTTTGCCTGCAAGAGACGGTCAAAAATGAAATGTTTACAATGGAAGTGCTCTGTGTTTTAACTTGTGTGCGCTGTTTGAGTTGTCGTTATTGAGGACCTGTTCATTTTGCAAAAGAGTACCACAGTATATTTGCCTTTTTTTTTCTCCCATACTGTGCGTTTACTGCGCAGTGCCATGCATAGGCTTTACTGCACGTTGGCAGGCATTTGCCATCAGCCGTGCTTACCAGCTATCATTATTTGTTTCCCCAGACTTCCGTCATTATCTAAGGGCCAGGCTGATGGGAAGTGGGTCAAAGGTAACCAGAAAAGCCTCACACTATCTCCAAGGTTACTGCAGCAGGTCAGCAGTGTGATAAGGGCTTTACTCTTTAAAGGAGTGCTATCCAGTCCTTGTTCTTGCCTCTTTTATTAGCTGCATTACCAATAATACTGGCCGCCCCTTGTATTGCAATGAGAATCCTTCGTTTTTTTAACATAAATTCGGCTTTGCATACCTCTCGTCTTGATTATTGTAAATCCTTTGCAAAACCAGTCACTAAACTCAGGCTTTGCCATAATGCAACTGGTCTTTGCCGTAACAACTTATAAGGTCCTTCGTTGATTAGGGCCATCCTGTCTCCAAGAACTGCTAACTCTATATTCCTCTTCGTTCTTTGAGATCAGAAAGCTCAGAGCTTTTAACTGTGTCATACAAATAGTCTTAAGTCGACTGGAGTTTTTTGCCGCCCTGCTTTGGGTGGGTGATCCACTCGACGTACAGACCTTGTCCCTGTTGGCTCTCCGGGTCGTGTCACTGTGATAATAACTATGATGGTGTCAGTAAGAGGAGAGCTGTGACTGTAGTTCCAAATGTAGACAGTCTGGCCCAGCCTGTGAATGCTGACAGTATGGATAGTTACTCTCCTGGCAGGGAAACCTCCCCAGCAGGCACTTGACCTTCAAACTACATTCTTTTTAAAAAGAGAGAACTTTCCTCCAGATTTAAAAGTGTTTTAAAAATTCCCATCCGACCGTTGAAGAAGAAATTATGGACACAGGGCAGATATAAAGTCTGTGTCTCGTCACGTATCAGATTGTTCCCAAGCATGTTTTGTTTAGAAAGTGTGTTTGGTTGGTAGTCCAGTTAGTTTCCATTCTCCAAGTGTACCTCTACAATACAGACATGTGCAAGTCCATTATTAGCTGATATGATAAACTTGCTGCATAAGTTGTGTGCATTTTTTAAATATGTATTGAAACTTTGAGTCCCCCCCACAGATTTTAACCCCTTAGAGTAAGTTACGAGGTTGCGAAAAATACATATTTACACATCCCCAGGTGCTGCTACAACTGTTTAAATAACAGACCTGTGTTTTTTTTTTTTCATTGTTTACGTCCTGACAACTTTTTACCCTTATAACTGTTCATCAGCGCACTGGGGTTTGAGATCTGCCCTCTAAATCAACGCAGGAAGAGCGATTAAAAACAAACAAAAACAAAGGCGCTCTGTTTTTGCTGTCCCGTTTGACAATGTGGGCAACAATGCTAACGCTATCATCAGCGCACTAGAGCGGGCGTTTTGAAAAGACCTTTGAAACAGGCTTTGAAACACGGTTGTAACAACACGTGGGGACATGTAATGCTGTATTTTTGGGAGCCCCGCTATACCCTTTTAAGAGTGACTCAAGTATCACCAGGAGGAAACTGACGATTTGGACGACCAGATCCAGCCTGTCAGTACATTTTAAACGCTGTTATCGTCATTGTTTTGTATGGCACGCGTGTCCCTTCTAGCTTAAAGGCTTAAACGATAAATATAAACACAGTAAAATACAAAAAGGTCAGTTTTGAGAACGGTGTCCTCTACCGGTTGAGTGGGAAGGGTGCCAGGTAATAAATCTATAAGTAGGGTAACACTGAGCGCTTCTTCATGAGTCAGCGAAGATTTTTTTTTTTCAAACAGCTACTGTAATTAACTCTTCACAGAAAACACTGCCAGTGTGTCAGTGAAAATGACATTGTCTTACGTGTTTTCAGTTGGAACATTACGAATTTTCAACCGTACTGAATATAATTTAAAAACGTATGCAATTGCTTGTATTTTTAATAACAGTGTGGAGTTACTATAGTTTCGTATTCCTACGTGAAACCCTATCGCACGTTGCAGGTATGGGCGATTCGTTACATACAGCACTATTCTCGAATAACCTATTTTGTAACTTCGCTGCAATTGAAAACACACGTGTTGTTACTGCTTTGCTGTATACAGTCTATTTTTAATACAGTGTAGATGACTAAATATAACGCATAACCAGTAAATAGATTGCAAAGCGTTTTCTTTGTAAATAAACACTTCCGTTTACTTAAATATAATTGACATACATGCATGAATTACAAGGTTGCACGCTACGTAATTGGCTGGAAAAAATAAACTGCTGGACAGACTGTTTGACTTGTTTGTATTGTTTACAGAACATTTACCTGCCACGGTAAACAGTGTTAATTCTGTAACGCTCGCTGGCTCTTGCATCTGCAGAACTGCCAGCTGATCACTAGCTGAACACGTGGAAAGAGCCGCGCCCCCCGGCTGCACCGTTCACATTGCGGACACCCCGATTGGACGGCGACGAGCGTTCTTTCGCGTCTAATTGGTCAAGCCTCACTCTGCGAGGGCGACACACCTCCCCTCATTAACATAACTCCGTGCTTGTGGAAATCTCTTCTGAAAAAGGGGGCGGCGCTGTCATTGGTCTAAACTAAATAATGAGATGAAGCGAGGGTTGCTAATGAGGGTGTGCTGAGCCCGTTCCATGCCTGTTACAATATAAATACAGCATCCTGTGATTGACCGATTCAAGATGAGGAACTTCTTCAGCAAGCCAGGTTCTTCGTTTGGTAGCTCATGCCGTTGCTCAGAAAGATGCTTCAGGCGCTCAGACAACCTGTCAAGCTCTCCAGCTCCCTGGTAAGGTGGTTAGAGCTCGGAGGAGAAGCCAAGGCGTTACTCAGAAGTAACGAGAAAGTGGTGAAAACGCTAGAGGACATGCCCGGACCCAGTTTCCTCAGCTTTGTGTATGATTTATTCGGCAGGAGAGGCTTGTCAAGACTACACGAGTTGCAGGTCGGTGTCAACTGATTTCTTTTTCCACGGTAATTTTGCACCTTTCCCTCCGGGCTTTACAATACCTGCCTGTGCTTTACCAGGCTTTCACTGTGTTGTATTACACTTTGCTGTGCTTTTATAAGGTGAGATTTATTTATATACTCAATGTATTACTGGTTATTTAGCATCCAATGCACCCACATGTATGCAATAAAAAAAATAAACCTATATTATTTATTTTACACAAGCCTGCTAATTGCAATAACACTTGCGGTACATTGCAGCAAACTGGTGCTACAGAATATTCAAACTGAAATAAGCATTCCTCCCGTGTTTTTCACATAGAAAACGTTCATGATATCGTTTCTTATCTTATTAAAATACCAGTACATTTCTTATATAGTTAAATACTATACCTCGAGTGAACTTGTGATTCAATATTGGGTGCTACATAACTAAACTAATCAATGTTACTCTATTTTAGAGACGTTTTATTGTAAAAAGAAATACTTCTAATACAAACTGTCGTTGAACATGCGCTGCATTACTTGCTATAGGGGCTGATAAAAACCGAATAGTGTCTTCATGAATGCCTCAGGCAGTCGGTAGGGGAGGCCGGGGTTGGTTGTCATAATTTTCACACTTTATTATTTTCGTCAATCTGGTGACACTCTGCGAGGTTCTCTTCCTCGCTATATTGAAGAATAACTCTTCACGTAGAAGTTGACGTGCTACAATGCTGTATTCCAGTCCCACTCTATTTGACAAATATTTTATTGACTGAGGTCTACGTCTCTCTTTGTATTAGTGCTTGCACCATTGAGATGTACCTGCATTCGTGAATAAACTACGTTTGTTTTTACAATTCCCCATTTTTAAAATATGTTTTACAGGTTAATGTGGTTGACTGGTTTCAAAAAAAAGACTAAGCCGTCCGAAAGGTCTTTTGGTCGATTTTGCTCGATCATAGAAAATGTTGAACGGATGAGTCAATAAGGCTAAACTGGAGATCGTTGGTCTAGGAGGTCCTGTTTTGATTCGTCCAGTTTAGGACAGCGGCTGTGGTCTAATTCAGGCGTCTTTGTCGCTGGAGACAAGAGGCGGAGACGTAGTGAGAACCTATACATGCGGCCATCGTTTATTCAACAGAGATTTGATGACATTGCATTCCCGTACATTTCAGTGTCATCTGAAGCTGGTGTGCCTGGTTATATGAGTCATCACGTGTTGAGAACCATCCCTCCAATTTTGATAAAACACCCTCCACTAGAAGCTAATCCCCTCAAGGCTACATCATGGAAATCACCTATAGTGTCTGAAACCATGCATGAACCATGCTGGTACAGTAACGCCTGATTGGCCAGCTGGAGCCAACCAATGGCTGCACACCAGTAAAGCCCAGGCTTTACATAACTACCAATACATTTCATTGGTGCTCTGCCCGGGAATGGCACTTGTAGTAACGCAATGGCAGGGGGTAGTAATAGACAGTTAAGAGTGGCATATAGACACTATAGAAAGCAATGCAACGCAGTGGAGTCACGATAAGATGCAGAACTTGCTCTTATCAATGTATGCAATGTATCTTTCATGATGCTTATGGCATAGTGAGTAATAAGTCTTAAAGCTGATGCACTTTCCTTTGTTGGAGTCACTGGATTGACTCTTAATCACGTAGTGTTAGTCAGGGCATGTGCTTGGCATGTGTTAAATGCATAGGCTGATCTGAAGGACAAGAAGAAGGTTGTCCAGTGGCCATGCATGTTTTTAATATGGAGGTGAAGTTTCACAAGGTTTATATGGCTCTCCCCCTTGTAAAAGTTTACCATATTAAAAGCAATAGTGAAGGCATGGTAAAGCCCAGAGAGGTGTGGTAAAGCTTATTAACAAACGTGGGAAATCACAGCAAACCAATCAAAGAGTCCAGCGGTTCTGTTAATAAAAAGCGGACGAGTGGATCTTAGAGTATTCCTTCAAGAGACGCGTTACCTTTTCTCTAAACAATGGCTTCACTCCCCAGCTGGAGGGCAAGGCCAAGTATGGCCCCATGTGGAAGGCGAGCTTCGGACCAATCCTGACCGTGCACGTGGCCGAGCCGGCCCTCATTGAGCAGGTGCTGAGGCAGGAGGGGCAACACCCGATCCGATCAGACCTGTCCTCCTGGAAGGACTACCGAGATTGCCGGGGGCACGGCTACGGGCTGCTGACAGCGTGAGTACAGCACACACACACACAGTCCTCACACTCGCTGGTGTGAAGGGACTGCGCTTTCTCCTAGGGGGTGAGGGAGCAGTTCAGTCTCCATGCCTCAAGCCTGCCCTGGACTGGAGGGAGCACCCTTTCTCTTAGGGGGTGAGGGAGCAGTTCAGTCTCCATGCCTCAAGCCTGCCCTGGACTGGAGGGAGCACCCTTTCTCTTAGGGGGTGAGGGAGCAGTTCAGTCTACATTCCTCAAGTCTGGACAGGAGGCAAACCTATATTTTCATACTGATAGAAAGTGAAGCTGTGTTCCGCTCGTTTTCAACAAACAAATCGAATCAAAGCATTGCACACTTGATGCATTTTGGGTAACCACTGCTGTTGAAGCAAAAAAAAAAAAAATTACAAAGAAAAATGCATTGATTTTGAGCAGGATGAACCCGGTTCATTTGCAAATAAAATCATAACCACCTTGTGACTCTGTCCCTCTCATAGTTATACAGTGTCTGATGTCATGCATGGATTGTGTCACCTACTGGGAACAGGCATTTTCTATATGCAGCACACTAGGGGAAATTAAAACTAAGATATTGCCTTAAAGGGCTTTCCTGTTTTAATTTAATGCATGCATGAGTTCACGAGTGTCTACCCTTCTCATCACTGTTCGAGTGACACGCTAACAGGATGTTGTGTAGACGAGTGACATCCCTGGGCCAGGCTTGACGAAGCTCACAGGAAGCTGTTTTGAAAAGGGAAATTCTCCTAAAAGAGAAGTGTCACATTGAGTAGATTTGCTGGAAAGCGTGCATGAAATTCTCACAGGAAAAAAATTAATAAAAATCCACTATTGCTGAATGACTGAGTGACTCAGTGACAGGCAGCCAGGCTTCTTGATTAGTCTTGGTCATGTGGGTATTAAACTGTATGAAATATTTGGGAAGTGAGTGCGTTTTTTTATTGTAATGAGGTTAGCAGTGTAACATCCTGTACTAGGAACTAAGAGCATCTCTCCCAGCATTATTTGTTTATCAGGGGGCAGAGTGTCACAGTCACTCAATGGCTGCATACCAATAAAGCAAGTTACTATCCTGTGGTTTGAAAATCAGGTAACAGGGCTGTGCAGAAACCTGAATGATTCAATTCCCTGTAAAGGTGTCACAAGCCCTCTTATTCCCAGTCCTGGTGAAGCCCATGCATGCTGTCACATCACTGTATATTTGATAGAAGCTATTGCCTTTCCTTTTGGAGTCTTGTTAATTAGGATACAGAATCAAAGTGAACTTCTAGTTCAGGGCAGGCTTGAAATGAGGAGACTGAACTGCTCCCTCACCCCCTAAGAGAAAGGGTGCTCCCTCCAGTCCAGGGCAGGCTTGAGGCATGGAGACTGAACTGCTCCCTCACCCCCTAAGAGAAAGTCAAGTGGTTAATACAGAGTTTTAAAAAAACTCTTCAGTATCCTTAATCACAAACCCTAAATATTTACAACAGTCAAAAAGAGGTGAGGAGATGACTGGCAACTTGCCTGTCGTCCCACGAGTCAGTGACTAAGCTGATACTCAAACCCACCGTCTTCCATTGAGGTCCATGTAACGATTGTTTCTCAGTACTGGAGAACGAATGTTGTCTTGGTCCTGGGTCTCAGCTTAGTCACTGTGTCTCATCCGAGCTGCAACCCTTTAATCAATGCAATGGAATGGACTTTCTTTAGTGTATGATTGGTAGTGTGTACCTCAAAGCTTTCTTACGACATTGATCAAATAGCCGACTGTAGACCCATTACTCAGTCAAGCATCTGTGGTTCGAATCCAGTTGGCTCCAAGTTGCCGATCTGGCTGCCACACGGATGGTCCTGTGGGTTAGCGAGGACAATCTTCTAGCGTTGTTCTTGGTTATTTAGTCTTCAGTCAATGATTTCATGGTGCAGGCATCAGTCTTGACAACCTGAAAGCTGAAGAAGGTATTCCACTTACTGTGAAAGTTTAATGGGATCGAATTGATTTGAATAGAACGTGGACAATGTGGATAGTAGGGGTTTGTTATTTGCCTTGTTATTGACTTAACAGCTTTATTGTAATACTTTAAATATTGCTTAATAGTGCTGCTTAAATCACCGACGCAATTTCCTTATGTTGGTAAACTAGTGAGTTGATTCCTGGTTCAGTTGATGCTAGCTAGTCCAAACTGACCTATATTATGAACCCTGCTTGTTTCCCGCAGGGAGGGGGAGGAGTGGCAGTCGATCCGCAGCCTGCTGGGGAAGCACATGCTCAGACCCAAGGAGGTGGAGGCGTACGGAGACACCCTGAACTCCGTGGTGACGGACCTCCTCCGCAAACTGCTGCAGCAGCGCGGCAAGAGCAGCCCCAACGTGGTGAGCGACGTCGCCAACGAGTTCTACAAGTTCGGGCTGGAAGGTACCTCTTCTGGACCTCTTCTCTAATAACACTGTTTAGGGGTCACCGTTAGAAAGAATATGGCAGCGACACCCCCTCTGGAATTCTGTTTGAGCTGTGGGATTGGCTGCAGTCTGGAGAAACGCACGGCAGTGGTATCGAGGAATGCGATTTGAAGCTAATTACTGTCTTAATATTGAATTTTCTGCAGTGATATTGTATAGCAGGGCCGGTCAAAACTGACTCTTCCACTACTGATCGCTGTTCCAACCCTGTTCTTAATTGAAGCCCAGTCCCTGAAGTATTTCATTATCTAATTTTGCTTGTTAAAGCTGGAGTAGCCTTCCAGGACTGGACACCTCTGCTGTACAGCAATTGAATACGCAAAGACAAATTCTCCACCAGAGGGCGCCAGTGTCCCGAAAACATTCTGAATCTCACAATCGCAACCGACTGGTGATCCAGAGTTAAATTAACAGGGAATGCAGATCAATCAGTCTTATAAAGCTGGTTCCACAGACCGCGATTAGCGCTAACCTAAACGAGCACTGGGTCGTCCAAGATTAGCACTTATCTGGGTCTGTGAAACCAGCTAATAATGTTATCACCTTTACTCTCCAGCGTTAAACTGTCGGCACTGGCTGACAGATTGAAATGCTCAAGGTTATATTATTGATAACATTGTTATCGATCAAGAGACTGTGAATTGAATTTCTGAGCGCCTCTTTAACACTGCAGTTGCCTAACAGGATAAAGTTCTCAAGCAAAAGAGAGCAAATAAGAACCAAACTCCTTCCTGATTTCAAGTTTGTTTTGCTCACGTTTGCTCTCAATGAAGTGCAGTGCGAGCGCGTTGCACAAACATTTGCAGTTCAGAGACTTATTGCTTAATGATTTAAACGAGTTGATAATATTTGAAGCCTGCAATGCAAGTGTTTGATGCAAGTCCTATTTGCAGCTCGCTGATCAGCTGAAGCTCTTTCTCTAGCGTGCCGAGTTTCTCCGCTCTGGATCTCCTCCCTGGCTAATATCGTGGGATGTTCTGTTCCCCCCTGCAGGCATCTCCTCTGTGCTGTTCGAGTCCAGAATTGGCTGCCTGGATCCCAGCGTCCCCAGAGAGACAGAGGAGTTCATCCAGTCCATCAACACCATGTTTGTGATGACGCTGTTGACCATGGCCATGCCCAAGTGGCTTCACCGCATCTTCAAGAAGCCCTGGCACAAGTTCTGCCAGTCCTGGGACTATATGTTTGCATTTGGTAAGGAAAGGACTTAGTCATAATTTAAAATATATATATATAATTTTAGACTTTTTATTTAACATTATGTAATGAAACTACAAAATGATGTCACAGTACAGCATAATAGTACTGCATGTTAGATTTGAAAATGTCGTATTTCCTTTTTTGTCACTTTTTCATTAAGTGTATGGAAAACGACCAAGCGGTGTGTAATTCAATATGTCAGCGTGACATTGTTCAGCAGGTTTCATTTGACTTTATGAAGCCCAATTTGTTCATTCTGTAGGGTGATGCAACACTTTGGGCCAGAGCTGTAGATCCAGATTTACTGCCCATGTGATACATTCGCTAAATTTTTTCTGGGGATAATTTGCCTGTAATTTGCCTCTAGGGAAAAATATAGGCCAGTACAATTTGCACCATTTAAAATAAAAAAAATAAAATAAGTCTTACATAACTGGTAACAAACAGCAGTGCTTTGAGTCCTTAGCTAACCTTACCAGTTTTTCATTGCTTGCTTGTGGAAGATTAGCAGGTTTTTGTGCAAAGTTCTTGATAAATCTGGCCCACACCGTTTCCTTTGAACGTTTAGATGTTCTTCTAAATTGATTTGAAAGCATGCATCTTCATAGTGGCGGGAGGGAACAAAACACGAGATGCAGGGCTGCAGGCAGTTTGAACGCGGCGCCGTCACGACACATGGAGCTTCGCTGACTGCGTCTCTGTGTCTCCTGCAGCGAAGGGGCACATTGACCGGCGCATGGCCGAGGTGGCAGAGAAGGTGTCGCGGGGAGAGGCGGTCGAGGGGAGGTACCTCACCTTCTACCTGTCGCGCCAGAACCTCCCCATGAAGGCGATATACAGCAACGTGACGGAGCTGCTGCTGGCAGGAGTGGACACGGTGAGGAACCGGAGCTGGGGGGCTCACTTCGCGTGAAAGCAGTCTGATCGTCTAGAAATGGTCGTCTGCTTTAGGGTTAGCCTCACATTTCCACGCGCATTTTTTAAACAGTCCACCATAAGACGCTTAGTGGAAGAGCGTTCCCTTGTTGTATTGCTGTCTTTACGGGATGGTGAAATATTGAAACCAGTGAATTGAAGAGTACCCTCAAGCACATGGACCAGTCAGCATGGCCAAACAGTAAATTAAACAATTGAGATCTGGATACTTACCGTTCTTATTGAGTGATTGAGGCTGAGCTCCTCATCCTGAAAAGGTTTGCAACATCAAGCAGCTGTTGTGCAGTACTGTATGCCAGGCACTGTGCTTATGCCTGTCATTCTGCACCCCAGATCTCCAGCACCATGTCTTGGACTCTGTACGAGCTCTCCAGGCACCCCGAGATCCAGGACGCCCTCTACGGGGAGATTCAGAAAGTGCTGCGGGGCAACCCCGTTCCATCAGTCAATGAGGTGGGCAGGATGCCTCTAATGAAGGCCGTGGTCAAGGAGGTGCTCAGGTGAGAAATTCCGATTCGTTTGCACATCTTTTTTGCAGCTTGTGAAGCAGGACTTGTTTGCATTGTCCACTACAGTACAGTACAATACAGTACAGTAAAGTACAGGGATGGAATAAGACTCCCTTTGCATAGCAGTTTCTTAGTTTTACTAGGAGTTTAAAAAGACACACCTGAGGCTAATCAGGCTAGTAGTAAAACCTGGAATGGGTGAAACTGCTATGCAGTAGGAGTTTACATCCTTGCAGTATGTCACATGGTTCTAAATCTGTCTTCCCATTGGTTTTCAGGCTGTACCCTGTGATTCCCGGTAACGCCAGAGTGATTGCAGACAGAGACATCCTCGTAGGAGGGTACATTATTCCCAAAAAGGTGTTTTGTTATTGTTGTTGTTCTTATCAAACCTGCTTACTCAAGGGACCAATTTGAATTAAAACCCAAGTCGTCAAAATGCATTTTATTATAACGTGTATCAGCATTATTAATGGTCCTTTCATTGTGCTGTTATTTGGCTGGCAATGCAGTGGTCTGATTACGGTCTTGCGAGGATTTCTTCTGCGTGACGCACTGGGATTATAAAGGCAACCCCGAGGGCTTTTCTGCAAGCGCTTTGCATAACCGTGTGCTAACCTGGCTCCATGTCCACCCCTCAGACTCTGATCACGCTGTGCCACTTCGCCACGTCGCGGGACCCCAAGGTGTTCTCGAACCCGGACAGCTTCCAGCCGCAGCGCTGGCTGAGCCGGGATCAGAGCCACCACCCCTACGCCTCCATCCCCTTCGGCTTCGGGAAGAGGAGCTGCATCGGGCGCCGGATCGCTGAGCTCGAGGTCTACCTGGCGCTGGCTCGGGTGAGCGGGGGGCTGCTGTCCTCGTAGCTGTCAGGGTCTAGCTCCTCATGCAGGCTTGTAAAAGGGCATGCGATAGACGTCAGTTGGAGCCCTGCTTTGCACACCCCATCTTTAATTGCAATACAGTGAGCTGTCGCTGGGAGACTGGTAGCCTTTGCACAGTATACAGCTGTGGCCAGTTCACCTAGAATGCATCCATCATACAGAGCATGTCCCAGTCGCCTCCCATTATATTCTGTCCGAGCCATTTCAATGTGGCGATGATAAACTCTCCGATTGATTGCAGAGGCCAAAAATGTGTGACCAGCAAGTAGCTGAGGACTGAAGCACATGTAAGCATTAACAGTAGGGTTTTACAGGATAGGGGCACTATTTCATGGACCAGAATTAGTCTCTTAAAGGATGACCAGCCGAACAACTACCAGCGCAGGTCAGTTTCAAAGCAGCGGTGGGCTATCTAAGGATCAGATCCGGATGAGAGAGCGGGATGAATATGCTTTCCTTCCCTTCCAGATCCTGACTCGCTTTGAAGTGAAACCGGAGTTCGAGGGGAGCGTTGTGAAACCCATGACCAGGACCCTGCTGGTGCCAGAGAAGGAAATCAACCTCCAGTTCATAGACCGGTGACATCACGACAGGGAGGAGCCTAGCTGGTTACCGCGACAATAAAGGTGCAGCCCGGTCAGTTGGGAGGAACCTCGCATTTGGGCTCCGATGACACTCTAGCAGCAGGATGTGTAGGCCCAAATTCTCAAACCGAACTTCACAGACTTCCACAGAACTCTAGCCACAGGCCTTGTAGGCCTAATTGCTCGCTCTCTCTATCTCTCTCTCTCTCTCTCTCTAAAAAACACATTTTATAAAACCACAATTTTTTTTGAACAAATTTGTTATTTTTCAAAAGCATAGGAGGAAATGTAGGTTGCAGCTCATCAATGGGCTGAACGAACACAAAACTATCTACTGTAAAACTCGTGTGATTGAATGTTATGTGTAGGCTGTTGAGTAAAGCAGATTATTAATTTAACAGATTATACACGTTTAATGCTAATATAGCCACGAACAAGCACAAATGTGGCAGGACACTTTTTAATGCATTAGTTCTGAGATCAATAAAGCAGGTTTTAAACCTGCCTCTATATATATATATATATATATATATATATATATATATATATATATATATATATATATATATATATATATATATATATATATATATATAATGTGTGTTTATATGCATATACTGTGTATTTAAATTAGTCTTATTTTCTATTTATTTTTTTAACATATGTAAATATTTCTATATTTCTCTGTTTTGTAAAACGTCTTTTATATGTGACTTTTTACATGATTATTTTTTCTTTTTTTACTGCAAGTGTTAAAAGAAAGTAAAAGGTGACTTTACTTTCATAAGTTATCAGACAAATACTAGAATATGCATTTCATCCCCCTAAGAGAAAGGGTGCTCCCTCCAGTCCAGGGCAGGCTTGAGGCATGGAGACTGAACTGCTCCCTCACCCCCTAAGAGAAAGGGTGCTCCCTCCAGTCCAGGGCAGGCTTGAGGCATGGAGACTGAACTGCTCCCTCACCCCCTAAGAGAAAGGGTGCTCCCTCCAGTCCAGGGCAGGCTTGAGGCATGGAGACTGAACTGCTCCCTCACCCCCTAAGAGAAAGGGTGCTCCCTCCAGTCCAGGGCAGGCTTGAGGCATGGAGACTGAACTGCTCCCTCACCCCCTAAGAGAAAGGGTGCTCCCTCCAGTCCAGGGCAGGCTTGAGGCATAGAGACTGAACTGCTCCCTCACCTCCTAACACTATCTATCAATAACATGACTGTGAAAACATTTTCTACTTGACATTATTTATTATTGCGCTAATAAAACATTTTTTAAAAATGGTATAGACTCAGTGGTTGTGGTTTTATGTAAAAAATATGATCCAGGCCTATGCTACCATAACAAGAGCAAATGACTCGATTCCGATATCACTAAATTCTATTACGTTCAAGCAGCACCCATTATAAATTCTAGGCTATATACTACCACCTAGATAATTCAAATAGGGCAGTTTCTTTACCTTATAAAAATACAAAAACACCTGTCTGTGTGTGTGTGTGTCTTTTCAGTGTATTTCTCTATGGAAGGGGTCCCCATCTTCAGAATGTCTGTCGTGTTAATCCGACACCATTAAAAACAACAGAACCCTTATCCTGTGTCTTTAAAAGTGTCCTGACAAGCCCTGTTGATTACCACCAGCACAACATGACCTGCCCTCTATTTAGCAGCCCAAGAATGTGCTGCTGGCAGGGAGCACACACACCCGTGGAGCTCGGAGCGGAGCCCGTGGCAAAGTGCACAGCATGCAGCTGGAGGTGGTCCTCAGGAACACTGTGTTTGTTTGCATTGCCAGCGCTGCACAGCGTGGTCGAGAATCAGAGTGAAGTAATTGCTTGGCAGGGGCTGCCAGTCGGTCCCACGCATCCTTGGCCGCACATCCAGTAATCGACCACTGAACCAGAAACCCCAGCCAAACCGATAACCAGCTCCCATGTGAGAAGAAAAACAAAAAACAAAGTTACGGGAACTTTTTCACGTTGCAGTGCTTCAAACTGGAGCAAAGAGAGTCTTGTAGTTAACCCTGTAGTGCATGCTTAATGAAAGTCTGTTATACAAGTATAGTGTGCGTCACACTTACATTTAGAGACAAGAACATAAGAAAGGTTACAAACGAGAGGAGGCCATTCGGCCCGTCTTGCTCGTTGGGTTGTTAGTAGCTTATTGATCCCAGAATCTCATCAAGCAGCTTCTTGAAGGATCCTAGGGTGTCAGCTTCAAAACATTACTGGGGAGTTGGTTCCAGATTCCGACAATTCTCTTTGTAAAAAAGGTGCCTCCTGTTTTCTGATCTGAATGCCCCTTTATCTAGTCTCCGTTTGCGACCCCTGGTCCTTGTTTCTTTTTTCAGGTTCGAGAAAGTCCCCTGGGTCGACACTGTCAATCCCTTTTAGGATTTTGAAAGCTTGAATCAGATCACCGCTTAGTGTTCTTTGTTCAAGACTGAACAGATTCAATTCTTTTAGCCTGTCTGCATATGACATGCCTTTTAAACCCAGAATAATTCTAGTCGCTCTTCTTTGCACTCTTTCTAGAGCAGCAATGTCCTTTTAATAGCGAGGTGACCAGAACTAAACCCAGTATTCTAGATGAGATCTTACCAGTGCATTGTAAAGTTTTAACATTACTTCCCTTGATTTAAATTCAACACTTTTCACTATATATCTGAGCATCTTGTTGGCCTTTTTTATAGCTTCCCCACATTGTCTAGATAAAGACATTTCTGAGTCAACATAAACTCCTAGATCGTTTTCATATATTCCTTCTTCAATTTCAGTATCTCCCATATGATATTTATAATGCACATTTTTATTGCCTGCGTGCAGCCCCTTACACTTTTCTCTATTAAATGTCATTTGCCATGTGTCTGCCCAGTTCTGAATGCAGTCTAGATCATTTTGGAAGACCTTTGCAGCTGCAACGGTGTTTTCACTAAAGATGATGGCCACACATTTCATTGTCGATAGTTCTACACTGCCTGGCCACTTTTAAACACAAGAAAGTTCACGAATGAGAGGAGGCCCATCTAAGCTCATCCGGTTCCTAGGAGCTGAGTGCTTTCTTGATAGTCCTCCTGTTTCACACGTTTGGTGATGAGGGTTAAATATTTAGTTCACCAGCACTAAGTTCATTATGTTATTCTGTATTGAATTAGCTGTCACTCTGTTCTCCAGTACGAAGTTCCCTATACTAGACTGTATTGATTGTGCAGGCTCTCAGATCCCCAGTACAGTGCTGAGTTCTCTATACTAGACTGTATTGATTGTGCAGGCTCTCAGATCCCCAGTACAGTGCTGAGTTCTCTATACTAGACTGTATTGATTGTGCAGGCTCTCAGATCCCCAGTACAGTGCTGAGTTCTCTATACTAGACAGCTCTCAGATCCCCAGTACAGTGCTGAGTTCTCTATACTAGACTGTATTGCTTGTGCAGGCTCTCAGATCCTTCGTACTAAGTTTATTATTAAAGACTGAATTTGCTGTACGATACTGTAATCAGTGTATAGAATTTGCTGGCTCTCAGGTCCCCAGTACTCAGTTAATTCTAGATTGATCTCAGAACTTTGTCAAGTGTTTCTGCCTCAACAACATGACTCCACTTAATTGCCAACTGCGTCCTCAAGTCGTTCACTGAAACTATGCTGCTAGAACAGATCCAAGTGCAGTTTTCCCCAGTTGAATGCACTGTGCAGAAATGTATTATGTAAGAACATGTAGTCATTCTTTGGGATTTGGAAATTAGTGTACAGTAATATTGTTTATTAAAAAAAAAAAACAATTTAAAAAAGATTACATAAACACGGTTTGTACCAGTGCCAGTCAGCAGCTGAAGGGTTTGTGTTTATCCTGGCAGACCTCTCTTTTGGCACACATGGGGATCTGGCTCCGAATAGGATGTTAGGAGCCAGAATACTGTTTAACCCTCCGCTGGTCTGCACTCGAGCTGAAGCTAAGCAAGAGCTGGCCTGGTTATCGCTTGATGAGAAAATGCCAAGGGAAACCCAGTGCCGCTGTGTATGTTAGCAGCTAAGTGGGGGCACTTGGTCTGCTGTCCCAGACTAGGATTTATTGAAAAGGCTTAGATTGATACATACTTAATATTAAAGTTATATATTTGAGAATATGTTTGGGTTATAAGATCTGTTATTTAAAAATGAAATGCAACTACTGAGAGACAAAAGGAAGACTATAAAACTGTATAGACCTTTATTTGAAGTCGGGTGATTAGCAGGTGAAGAGAGGTAGGAAATGGTTGACCCAGACGCAATTATATGAGCCGAACGCAATCCGGGCAGGTGCTCTGTGCTGTATAGATTCGATAGAAGGGGAGTTCACTGATCTAATCTCCCCAGTGGATACACTACCTGGTGGGCTGACCACATTGCAACAAATGTGGCATTCAAGAAGCCAAAGGGAAGTGGAGACATCTGCAGATACCAGCAAAGTTCAAGGATTTCTGCAAAACCAGCAGCCTCTGTGTGTGTGTGCGTGTGTGTGTGTGTGTGTGAGTGGGGGCAATGCCCTTTAAATTAGCTTAATGCCCTTTAAATTATATAAGAGAGTTAATGCAAGGTGAGGGACAGAGAGGAAGGTCAGTTCTGACCAGAACGCTCAGTCCCAGGTTTCTCTCAAACAGACCAGTAGCTCGAACTGCGCACATCTTTCTCGCTAGTTTCTGTGGATTAGTATATCAGGGTTAATGTGCAATAGTTGTTCCAATAATCTGGAGGGTTGTCCTTGCAGTTGAAATGTCAACTCTTTTTTGGACTCAACTTCAGTCGCGTCTCCGCTAAGCTTTGTTTGTGTTTCTCTCGCTCTTTGTAGCTCTTAGCCCCTGGTTGGATACTCACTGGAACGATCGGTTTAAATGGCTACAGTCTCCCCAGAGTGGGAGATCCAACCTCATCAGAACCCCCTTTGATCTGTACTCTACACTTTCCTCCATCAATCAAATTAATTGGTTGTTTTCTATGAAGGGGATATTGCAGGCTGCCAATGCAGACACATAGAAATGCAGAGATTATTGAAAAATCATCAAGTCACAAAATGCATTTTTTGCGATTCATTCTTTTTCCCACTTTTGGTGATAAGGGTTAAATATTTGAATATATAGCATTAAGTTAATTACATTATACTGTATTGAATTAGCTGGCTCTCAGATCCCCAGTACAGCGCTGAGTTCTCTACACTAGACTGTATTGAATTAGCTGCTCTCAGATCCCCAGTACAGCGCTGAGTTCTCTACACTAGACTGTATTGAATTAGCTGGCTCTCAGATCCCCAGTACAGCACTGAGTTCTCTACACTAGACTGTATTGAATTAGCTGCTCTCAGATCCCCAGTACAGCGCTGAGTTCTCTACACTAGACTGTATTGAATTAGCTGCTCTCAGATCCCCAGTACAGCGCTGAGTTCTCTACACTAGACTGTATTGAATTAGCTGACTCTCAGATCCCCTGTACTGAGCAAAGAAGAAGAGAGGTTAAAGACACCTCAAGCCCTCACAGAGCTCAGGATCGACTCAGGAGTATTAACCCGGGACACTGCACACCTCAGCCCACCCTCCATCAAAGATTAATCCAGTGTGAGTCGTTGCCAGATATCCCAAGCAAAACAGGTGACCAAGCAATGTTTATACTGGTTTATAAGGTACTGAAAAAAAACCTTTCCAGGAGTTCAATCTACAGTGTCCCAGAACCCTGCTAAAATATAAAGCCCACGGGTACATTGACATTACATTATTTAATACCTAGAACAGCCTTTCTCAGACTCACAGGATCACGTGCCAAGTGCACAGAGTGAATTTAAGCAAATGGTAACTATAGTGTAACTTATATGTTATTAATATACTTGTATTTTAAAGTATCTCCCCTGTGCTGTACCCTGCTCCTCTGTGCTGTACCCTGCTCCCCTGTGCTGTACCCTGCTCCCCTGTGCAGTACCCTGCTCCTCTGTGCTGTACCCTGCTCCCCTGTGCTGTACCCTGCTCCCCTGTGCTGTACCCTGCTCCTCTGTGCTGTACCCTGCTCCCCTGTGCTGTACCCTGCTCCCCTGTGCTGTACCCTGCTCCCCTGTGCTGTACCCTGCTCCCCTGTGCTGTACCCTGCTCCCCTGTGCTGTACCCTGCTCCCCTGTGCTGTACCCTGCTCCCCTGTGCTGTACCCTGCTCCCCTGTGCTGTACCCTGCTCCCCTGTGCTGTACCCTGCTCCCCTGTGCTGTACCCTGCTCCCCTGTGCTGTACCCTGCTCCTCTGTGCTGTACCCTGCTCCCCTGTGCAGTACCCTGCTCCTCTGTGCTGTACCCTGATCCCCTGTGGTGTACCCTGCTCTCCTGTGCTGTACCCTGCTCCCCTGTGCTGTAAACTGCTCTCTGTGCTGTAAACTGAGAAATATAATAACAAATTCAGTTGGGAAGTAAACAACATATTTAAAAGGGGGCTATACAAGAGTTAAAAATAAATTCTATTCCCTAAATGTAGGTGGTATAAATATGCCACACATATCCTGCAGCCAGAATTCATTGATCTTCCCGGATTTATTTTAATTTATTTTGTGTAAACAGAGTGCTCTCCACGTGGCAGAAAGCAAAGATGCATCAGTCAGATTCGGGCCCGGAGCCAAATAGAACACAGCGGTCAAGTGTCCAGCGGTCTCACACGCTTGACAGTCATGTTGCTGGACACTGCCCAAAAGACAACGAAAGATAAAGCTGGCCATGATCACAAAAAGAACCAGCAAGTTCCATGTTTGCTGGCATGGAAATCCAAAGTCTTAAGTTCATTATTCTAAACTGCATTGAATTTACTGTCTCTCAGATTCCCAGTACTGAGTTTATCATGCCATACCAAATTAAATTTGCTGGCTCTCAGATTCCTGGAATTCATTATGTATGCTAGACTGTATTGAATTAGCTGGCTCTCAGATCCCCAGTACAGCACTGAGTTCTCTACACTAGACTGTGTTGAATTAGCTGCTCTCAGATCCCCAGTACAGCGCTGAGTTCTCTACACTAGACTGTATTGAATTAGCTGGCTCTCAGATCCCCAGTACAGCACTGAGTTCTCTACACTAGACTGTATTGAATTAGCTGCTCTCAGATCCCCAGTACAGCACTGAGTTCTCTACACTAGACTGTATTGAATTAGCTGCTCTCAGATCCCCAGTACAGCACTGAGTTCTCTACACTAGACTGTATTGAATTAGCTGCTCTCAGATCCCCAGTACAGCACTGAGTTCTCTACACTAGACTGTATTGAATTAGCTGGCTCTCAGATCCCCAGTACAGCACTGAGTTCTCTACACTAGACTGTATTGAATTAGCTGCTCTCAGATCCCCAGTAAAGCACTGAGTTCTCTATACTAGACTGTATGGAATTAGCTAGTTCTCAGATCCCCAGTACAGCGCTGAGTTCTATGTGTAGAGTGATTCTTGGTCCTTGGTGCTCAAACTGTCTCGGATCTCATGCTGCCCTAGGCTATATAATTTAATGAAACGGTGACCTTAACACAGCCTTATAAAAAAGGACAGTAAATGAGTAACTGCAATAAAAAAAATATAAAAAAAAAATTCTAATGGCAAACACAGTCAAAATAAACCTTTAAAAAATACCATTAAAATACTTTAAAACACATTCCCTGCATATTGCATCAGCCACACTTCCAGCGATATCGTTGCGATATATAATCCCAGCGCTGGCTCCGTTTCAGGAGTGTTGGCGGTGTGCTCCGTGCATGGACAGGGCATGCTCAGGAGGAAGGTCTCTGAAAGAAATCCAAGGAATGAGATTCCCAATATTTGAGTTAATAGTGCATGAAGCAGGGCACTCCGGCCAACTGGAAGTGGTAGCTCGTGGACTTTAAAGGGTGATTCAATATTACCCGCTCTTGCATCAAGGCTGTTTTTACTAGTTAAGTGGGATTTTTGTCAATGTAGATTTATTTTACAGACAATAGTGACATCTGCTGGTCGGAAAGAGTATATCAAGTTAAATATTTTTCCATGTTTTGCAGTTATTCTAATGAAGAGAGCTGTATTCGAATATAGTGTGTGTTTTTTTTAATGATTATTATTTCATTTTTTTTTTTTTTTTTTTGTATTAGTGCTAAGGGTAGTATATTAGTACAGTTTGGGACGGTTTGTCAGCTCACACCCCGCTATGCATTCTGGTAAGTGTAGTCCTGCTGTGAAAGGTACCGGACAGGCGCAACGTACCAGAATCTTACGCTTCCACGTCCATTTATATCAGATTACTACAGCAACGCCGCTCAAATCGCTCAACTTGAGCACAAGTTAATAATTCATGCTACTATCACTGCACTAGACGCACAGTGTGCATTGGTTGTCAGTGCTATACTAATAGTTACCTACTGGGTGGCAATCCTTATACAGCATACTACAAAGTGGACTGCAAACAAGGCGTGCTTCTTTACTACCCGTTTCTCCCTAGGGGACCCTCCTTTTCGCGCACCCCCAAAACGTGAAACTAGTTGGGAGCTGCGTCTGTAAGAAATGGGAGTTGTAAAAACAAAGTTTCATTAAAAGTTACGTCATCAGCATGTAACTTTATCCCAAGGACACGTGGCTACATCGAGGGGGGGAAGCCCCCTGTTAGTTCAGAGCGTGTGTGGCTGCCATCTACAATAGCAATGTTATTATTGGTTTGTTTGTTTTAAGAGTGCAAATTTTAAAATATAGTACAATAGTTCAAATAATTTCATGCATGAAAGATTCAATACAATACGGCAAATAATATGAAAAAAAAACAGTAACTGCCACATCGACATGGGAACACGTTAGCATACACGTTGCAGGATTTCAACGAGAAAGAAGCAGCGACGTGTTTATTACGCTCCTGTTGGTAAATTCTGCATTCGGCTGATAAAAATCAGTCGTCATGTTTTTTTAGCTAGCTGGTTTGCCCACAGTGGTTTAATCCCACTATGAGTTTCGATTTCGAGCCGGAGGAGAGCGATCTTTTCCGGATAGAAGATGCGCCGTTTGCCGATACATTCACCAGGGAGAACCGATATCGCTTCAGCGGGCAGGAGTTGAAAATAACCCAGACGTTCAGCGCTAACCTCGGCGTCGCCGCTCCAGTGTGGGAAGCTGTGAGCATGTGTTGCCTCCGTGTTTCTGCATTCATTAAAATGATGATTAACTGCGTATTAAAATGATAAATGTTGTTGATTTGCATGAAGGTAGTAATAATGATTACAACTCTGTCCTCTTGAGATGTCTAATAATATTGTCTTTATTCCAGGCTGTCAGTCTGTGCCAGTATTTCGAGGAGAGGAAGTTTGATTTTACTGGGAAGCGGGTGCTTGAACTCGGGGCTGGAACTGGCATAGTTGGGATCATGGTGGCACTTCTGGGTAACAATTCATTTCATTCCTGCGCTTCAAGAAAAACACACACGTATACGTGTCCCACTGGTCTGCCATGTAGAATAACTGAACAGTCTATTACAGTAAGATCAATTGAGAAATCTAACGTCTACACGTGTTCATTGTAAAGAGGTATTTGGCTACACCCAGCTCTGGTGTCAGTCAGGCACATTTTGGGGTGTTCACGCACCTGTAAATGTGTGTTGAGCTGGATTATTTCCAGATTCAGATAGTCACTGAAAACACAAGTTTGATGGGTCTGGGCTGCAGAAAACACCTGTTCTCTAAAACATGGACAAAATACTTTGCCCCCTGTCACTCTAGCACTGATAATAAATCATGCATGAGGAATAAACCAATCGCTGTGAAGGGGTTGTCAAAACTCCTGTATGGGTTCAGATGTCATCCCCTGCATGAAACACATGGCACAGTCCGATCGCTAAAAAAAATAGTTTAATAGTAGCTCCTGAATCTTCCTTTCTGTGGTTTGTAATGCAGCTCTGTGGTCCTCTCGCCCAGACTGCATGAGATGACATCATCTATACACTGAGAGACCATGTGACACGCCATGGTTAACTTATAACTTGTTAACTTAAACAAGAGCATCTGCAATGCTGCCTGGTTTTATACCAGTGATAATATGCTTTACTGTCCAATCCCATTCCTGGAGGGCTATTCCACTCCAGGTTTAACAGGTAAAATGATATAATGAACTATGTCCGGGTTTAAAGAAACAATTTAGAATAGGGTTGAAATGAAGACCAGGAGTGGAAGAGCCACCCATGCGTTAGGCCCTGATTTTTTTTGTTTTTGTTTATAGAGTATAAGTTTTCTGTTTGGTATTTTTTTTTTTTCCCTGTGCAGGGGGGGACGTGACCATCACAGATCTCCCCCACGCTCTGAAACAGATCCAGCTCAATGTCTCTTCCAACATGCCGGCTGACTGCCTAAACTTCCCCAGGGTCAAAGCCCTTGCTTGGGGGAAAGATCATCACGACTTCCCCTCGGATTACGACCTGGTCCTGGGAGCAGACATCGTGTACCTGCAGGACACCTACCCGGCGCTCCTGCGCACCCTGGAGCACCTTTGCGGGGAGGGGACCGTCGTCTACCTCTCCTCCAAAATGCGACAGGAGCACGGGGCGGTGACCTTCTACGAAGAGCAGCTGCCGCGCTACCTGGACGCAAGGCTCGTGCACAGAGACGACTGCGAAGACATCAGCATCTTTCGAGGCACGAAGAAAACGCACGCTTCTTTCAGGGAGGCGAAGGAAAGATAAACTTGCGCTAGCTCTAGCCAACCCCTGCTGTCTCCTGGTCAGCCACTTCCTGCGCTGTAGGTCACAAGGGCTGATTGCATCTTGGAAAAGCTTTGACCTAAAGATCACATTCCGTTTTGTAAATGTAATTCCCCTGACGCTGTGGGGAATATATGTGTGTGTGTGTGTTAGGGGTGTGTTCATGCTCAGAATTGCCTTTAAGTGTTGATTTTCAAAACAGGAAAAGCCGTCCTTCCCTCTT
Source organism: Polyodon spathula (assembly GCF_017654505.1). Lineage (NCBI taxonomy): Eukaryota > Metazoa > Chordata > Actinopteri > Acipenseriformes > Polyodontidae > Polyodon > Polyodon spathula. Next base: position 174,545 of record NW_024472298.1, on the reverse strand, counting down.
GTTTACATCTCTCCATACCACACTGAGGCTGAGAACAAACAGTACCCATTGTAAATGGGAGGGAAGGACAGGCATTTCATCATGTCTGCACACCCCACTCTATATAGGATGGGGTTTATAATGTTAGGCACTATCAGCTGTGCATTGACGCAGTGCCTTCATATTTGCTGGAGGCACAGTAAGGGTGAACATTTCTATTTTGTCTCAATCTCTGTAGATGTTGTTGAGGTGACCGCGCTGATTGTAAGCGCATCAGCCATCTCAAGAGGGACCAGCCCGGCACAGTTTCTAAACCGTTTCTTTATCACAACGTGTCTCGTTTAGAAGACCATCTGTGCATTGACGGTGCGTCACACTTAACCAAATCATAATATTTCAAGCAAACGGTAATTGTATATAGTACACTGCAAGTGCCAGGGTTTTAAAAAGTGCCTCTTTTATTCAGAGCCCGAATCTAATTTTTTAACTGTTTTGCTTAATCTGTATTTGGAATAAAACTCTTTTGTTTTTATGTGCCTATTGTTTTTTTTTTTTGTTTTTTTTTATTTATTTTTTAATACTGTGTGTTTGTAAAATATTGGTGTCTACACTCAGTAACTGTGTGAGGAATATTCTGCAAGTGTAAACCTGAAATTGACACAGCTGTAGAGTCGTGACAGGTAATATATACTGCTGTTAATCTTTGATTAAATATTAACTTTTATTATCTTCAAAATAAAAATTCAGACCGCCTAAAACATCTAATAAAAGGACATGGGTCTATGAAAAAAAAAATAAATAATAATAATGCCAGTTAAAAATGATAACGTGCAGAACTAATCGGTGTGGAGTTTGCAGAACGCATGTGTGTTTTTAACCGGTAGGGGCGGTAAACTAATTCCCGTTGCACGGTGCGGTCAGGCGAGGACGGTGCTCTTGCCGGTTGCTTGTCGTTTAGGCAAGGCGTGTTTGACCTTGCTGAGTCGCCGTAGTCAGCATGGTTTTCCCCTGTCAGTGACTTGCAGAGCACTAGCGGGCTGGCGTGTGTGTGTCTCTCTAACTCCTGGCATGTCACTGTATTCAACACTTAGGCTTGTGAGGACCGACCTCAAGGTAAGAGAGTTGCGATTTTACCTTATTGACTCACAGTTCATAAGCTTCACCGCTGCCCTGGTCGTGCAGCAGTCCTGCCCTCCCTTACACAACGTTGTGTTCAGATGATACTGCGTTGTGTTAAACGCGCTGGCACCTGTCCTGGTTTCCCTGAGATCGTCCCGGTTTTCGGGAGGGTGTCCCTGGGATTTCAATATGCCCTGCCTGGACACTAAAACTAAAAACGATCCAGTTTTTAATCTGACGCTTCCACGTCCGTGTGGCAGCCCCGTAGCTGAGAGCGCTTCAGGTAAACCACGATAACATTGCTGCACAGACGCACAGTAATTTGTCAGTGCTATATTATCCTTACCTAAGAGTTTAAACTTTTACAAAGCGACCTTACTTGACAGATTTTCCCGGCTTAATTTTTTTTTTGTGGCAATGCAATATTTATTTGCTATCCTAAAGATTGTTTTTTGAAACCTTTTAGACTGGTTTCAGAGCGGGTTTATTCGGGTATTGTTATTTTCAGAGCACCTGAATGTTTGCAAACACTTTTGAAAATACAGTCACTAAAGTAACACGCCTTAACAGTTCTGTGAATAGAGACCATAGACAGTGACAATGGACAATACGACTGTCCTCACAGGCTTCTTCAGACTGTAGGTGCTCGGTTGGAAGGTGTTTCCGTGTTTAAAAAAAAAAACACATTCCTACAGCATCAGACAATAGGATATTAAATCAAGACTAGGCCACCCTGCAAAACAACAGAACAGTAAACAAAACATGTATTTAACTTCTTTTTACACAAAGGACTAGGCTCTGTAAGGTGGGAAAGTGATGGGCAAAAATGAGAGATTTACTATGAAGTTGTGCCACCTTGAATGGAGCGATGGTATGGGGATTGTTGCAGACCTGTATAGCGCCACTTTTTCCTGTTATTTCCATGTGCATCAAACCCTGTGCAGTTTTCCTAGTTTTAAGTACATTTGACTACTTTGCAGCTGTTTCTCAGTGTGGCCACGGCATAGGAGGCACTTTTCCAAGAGTGATGCGTGTCAGGAATGGGTTCCCAAGCCGTGGCATTGCCCCCGAGTCAGTGAGATCCTTTAAGAGCCAGCTATAGACAGAGTTGTGGGATTAAGCATCTTAAAACGGGTGTCTAGTCCCGATCCTGGAGGGCCATTACTCCACTCCAGGTTTCACAGGTAGAACAAAAACCATTTCAATTGATCCTGGTCAGTCAGTATGGACAGCATTTGCAAACCTGGTCCGATTTCAGATAAATACTTCAGAGTGGTTTTAAAAGGTAGTGTGAAGAGGCTGTTTTTATGTTCAAAGGCAATGAGTTCCCAGGGTGAGATGCTTGATATACAAAGGCATGCTGGCCCATATTAGATCTCAGCTGAGGGGTTTTAAAACCTTGGCTTAAAGGGACGAGCCTTGATGCTCCTGCTTGCATGTGGAATGTTTCTGTTTCTCTGTTCTCTGCCTGTCCCAGGTCCTGCTGACTCAGCCAGCCCAGTCTCTCCACTCCAGCGCCCAGCGCCTGGCTGCTGACAAGACCCTGCTGGTGAAACTGCGCAAGAGCACCGGCTACTCCTTCATCAACTGCAAGACAGCGCTGGACAAGTTCAGCAACGACGTCAAGGAGGTAGCTGGAAACCAAGCGTGCTTTTAACTCCCAGCACGTTTCAGACGTGAAGTGGTCTATCTCAGGGCTTCTCAAACCCAGTCCTCGGGACCCCTGTGTCTTCTGGTGTTTGTTCCAGCCAAGCTCGCAGTCACTTAACTAAACACTTAATTGCACTAATAATTTGCTTCATTTCTTTCAATTCTTAAACTGTTGGAGATTTCAAGTGAACTGTTACATTGTGTGAGTAACTTCAAATCTGCAGGTTTTTTTTAGGAGTTGAGAGCAATTAAAAAGGCAAATTATTAACAGGTTTTAAGGGGTTTACATGTTAAAACTTTCACTTCTGTTTTTAAATGGCGCTCCTTCCTCTTTGCTGTGTGTGGCGCAGGCGGAAAGCTGGCTGCATGAACAAGCGCAGAAGGAGGGCTGGAGCAAGGCTTCCAAACTGCAGGGCAGGAAGACCAGAGAGGGGCTGATCGGGCTGCTGCTGGGGGAGCAGACTGCCGTCCTGGTGGAGGTAGGACAGGGTTCCAGGAGTGGAAATAACACTCCCATTGCAGTTTGAGCCATTCCTGGTTTTACTAGGAGTTTAGTACAGTAAGACACCCCTGTGTGGATTGTATTAAAACCTGGAACGGGAGAAATTGCTATTCATTAGGAGTCTTATTGCCATCGCTGGGGTCCTCACAGTCTCTCACATGTCCTGATAGTGTCTGACAGTGTATAGCAGGTGGTTAGATTAGTACAACATAATGCATCCTGTGTATTTCTATTTGTATTTTTTTAACACCAGCTGTACACTAGCAAGTAGCTTTTGTAGTGTGGCTGGATTCACTGTAGCAACAGTGCATAAGGGCCCCCCGTTTGAATGAGCACCCCAAAAATGCTTCAGTCTAAAGGGGCTCTTTATATACAGCGATGGACAACAGTTTAGCATCACCCTATAGAATGAACTCATTTTGCTTCATAAAGTCGAATGAAGCCCGCTGAATAATGTTAGGTTAGCATACTGGCATTGCACACCGCTTTGTGGTTTCCCATATACTTAAGGAAAAAAAAAAAAACAAATTTGAAAAATGTGGCACTTCAAAATCTAACATGAAATGCTGTACTCCTGTTATGGCTTCCGGTAGAATTTTGCAATATCATTTAGTAGTTTCTTTGATACATGATGGTAAATAAAATATCTAAATTATGTTCCTGTAGTTTTTTTTTTTTTTTATTTAATTGTCCCAGTTCTAAAATTCTAGGTGATGCAAAACTTTTGGCCAGAGCTGTGGTGTACAAATATTTAAGTTACCTGTCTTTTATTCTTATTAACCTTTTTACATTCTGAGTCTCCCTTTCATTTCAGAAAGTGTTTTAAATACAGCATGGTGCTGTAGGTCACAGGTTCTCGTTGCAGCTTGACAATTGAACTGCAGCACCTGGCTAGTTTTGTGTCTTACTGGATTCATCTCCTTATTGCTGGCAGGTGAACTGTGAGACGGACTTTGTGGCAAGGAATGTGAAGTTCCAGCAGCTGGTGAAGGAGGCAGCCCTGGCCACGTTGGCACACCATCAGAATAAGCAGGGCAGCCCAGCCAGCTACACCAAGGTACTGGAGACCAGGCACGTTACGATGCCTGAGCGCTTTGACAAGGGTCTGAGCCTCTCTCTCTCTCTGACCTGCTGTCTCCCTGATTTCAGAGCATCCTGGGTGCAGAGCAGCTGTCCCAGCTGAGATCGGTGTCCGATGGCTGTCCGCTGTCTGACCAGGTGGCCCTGGCGATCGGTAAGAACCACTTGCTGCATGCCATTGGAGCATATGCAGTGTTGCCTTTGTTGCATTTTCTGTTTGAATAGTGACCAGACATCGCATATTAAAATCGGCCTGTCTTGTCGTTTTCTAAGTAATCGTGGCGGTCATGCACCATGTCATATCTCATGGTGACATTTCTACCTTTTTCATGATAGTGATGGCTGTGATTTTGTATATACAGCTGTGGTGAGGAATGCTGACATTGGGGCTAGTTTCCACTGTGCTGAATCAGGCATGACTTACTAGTGAGGGTACAGCAAATGTAAAATAATGTTGTTTATCTTGTCCTTGATTTGCAGGCAGGCTGGGTGAGAACATGGCGCTGAAGAGGGCAGCACTGGTGGCGGTGTCGCCTGACTGCCATATCGGCTCCTACGTCCACGGCGCCCTGCCCGCTGACGACCCCTCCCTTGCGGGCGCCTCCTTCGGGAAGTACGCCGCTCTGGTGGTGTGCCACGGCGGGGCGGGGCCGCTGGCGGAGATCGGGCGCCGGCTCGGGCAGCACGTGGTGGGCGAGGCCCCCAGCTCCCTGGGCTCCCTGGACGACCAGCCCCGCGGAGACTCGGAGACCAGGCTGCTGGCGCAGTCGTTCCTGCCCGACCCCAGCCGGACAGTGGGTCAGTACATCCAGGAGAAAGGGGTCAGAGTGCTGGACTTCGTCCGCTTCGAGTGCGGGGAGAGCGTGGAGCCGGAGCAGCAGAACTAGAGGATCCTGCCCTGCCCAGCGTTGACCAGGTCAGGCTGTACTAACAGCTCCTTCCCCTTCTGAGATGCATCACCCACTGCAAGCTGACGTTGCCTTACTGAAGGTATACCGAACCTCAGTGATCTATTCCAATGATCCACACTGCGGTGGATCTCAATACTGCCGCTGTTCACTGTGTAATATTACCTGGGCTGGGGTTTTCCACGCTTGTTAACCCTGTAATGCCCATCTGTGTCATGTGATCCTCTATATTATTATTTTTTAAATCCAGCCAGAATTTTTCATATGCAGTACAGGGGAGCTTCCTAATAAAAGCTGAATCTATTAAGATTCATCACAATTGAGATCAAAAGGATTACATTCCTGTAATATTATAGATAAAGTATGTGTTAAAGGTACACCTACTGCTACAGCGTGTAATAATGTCTCATCAGGTTTTCAGAAAGTGTATGATGTGATTTATATATGATTCTGTGTTGTCTATAAAACAAAAAAACTCATCCACTGGCTAATTTCCTTTATTAATATCTGGACTATAAAGACAGAAAATAAGAAGTCTCAAATTATACTGTGTTATACTAACAGAGTCAGGACAAACCCGTATGCAGGCACGACAAAATCAGCCGCAAACTGGCAAGAAAGTGGAAGTTTATTAATTTCTATGCACACTGTTAAATACAAACTCGCTCTTAAATTTACAGAACACGCAGACTGTATCGTTCACTTGCATTGAACCACGGGAATCATTTTTTGCGGCTGGCATCGCGAGGAGTCACACCGTGGTTAAAACAGTCCGTGCTTTTTCTTCAGGGTGATCTGCTTCCAGCCGGGCATGGCAGAGAACTCGCCACGGGAGAGCCCGAAGACACCAGCGAAGTCCTGGTCCGAGAGGTACTTCTGGAAAACACAGGAGGGGGGCGGGGGGTGTTACAGATTCCATTTGATCTCTGAAACGTTTTAAACTTTAACAAGGTTGGCAATGGCTGTAATCTTGCCTTCATAAGAAACCATCCATCACTTTGTACAAATTACTGAAACATGTATGTGCACAGCATCTAAATGCAAATCGAAGAGACTGTACAGAAATACTGAATAGGAAATAAACAGACCTATACTGTGCGCTTCCAAATATGAAAAATAATATCTGGCTTGCATAACAGGTTAAACTTTCCAGCAAAATTCTCTGCTAACTTCTGCCAACACCCCTAAAGCATCAGGATTATTATAACGTCTGATACACACAGTGTGCAATAATAAAAAGGAGGTTTTGTTTAAGGGAAAGATGATTTGGATCCCAGCCCTACCTCCTTGCAGGCGGGGTCGACATCCTCAGGCAGCTCGTGTTTCTGCCGGTTGACCAGCTTCTCGCGGGGGTAGCACTTATAGGAGCTGGGGGCAGGAGCGACGGAGGATTTGCTCATGTCCTGCAGGGAGAGGAGGAGGAGAGGAGTCAGGGTGCATGTATTGCCTTGCGCCTCTGGAGGCATGGGCTTGAACAAGTGTCCAGCAAGTCACACACTGAGACCATCAGTGTAATCCACATCACAGGGTGCTCCCTCCAGTCCAGGGCAGGCTTGTGGCATGGAGACTGAACTGCTCCCTCACCCCCCCTAAGAGAAGACTGTGCTCCCTCTCATTTCTCTCACATATTCAGAAAAAAAACAGAATAGTCAGACACTCACTGAAGTGAGCTGGGTAATCGAGGCTGCATCTCCCAGCTCGCTCTTCAGCTGTTCGTAGGATTTTCCTCCCTGCAATAAAAAAATGTGTATATTAGAAGTCAGAGAGCACTGTATAGAACACACATGTGCCAAATCACCTTGAAACTGTTTATAATATTTTTATTATTATAATCAACAAATTGTGCTAAAGAATGTCCTTACCAAGTTTCATCACATTTGGATAAGCGGGACTCTACATGTAGCTAAAAATACCAGCGTGGGTTTGATTATCATGCATAGGCACTTTCAATCAATCTAGAGAGAGACAGATACATATCTCTGTTTCTCTCTGTCTGTCTATCTGTTGAATGAATGCTGGTTGGGTTGCAGAGAGACTCACGCTCCACTTCTGGGGGTCCCAGGCCAGGAACCAGCCTGTGAAGGTGGGGGGCTCGAAGCCCTGCTTGAGTATGAGGATGGGGGTCTCCGGGTCCCGGCCGCTGGGGTGGGTGCTCAGGTACTCCTGAGAGGTGACCAGAGCCGCCTTCTTCTCCACGTCGTTCGCCTCCTGTCCGATCCATAGGAAGATCTGAGACGAGAAAAAGACTAATAATATCTACAGCGCCTCAAACTCAAATTACTGCAGTTATCCAAAGCGACTTGGAGACTAGGGCAGTGGTACTCAACTCTGCCCTGCGAGATCCAATACAGTCCAGGTTTTTACTCCAAGCAGGTTCTGATGTAGTTAATTGAAGCTGTTAAGAGGCAGTTAACTAATTTAGGACCTGGTTGGAATAAAGACCAGGACTGGAATAAATCTCGAGGGCCAGAGTTGGACTAGGGGGTGAACTATGCATCAGCAACTCCTGCTACAGAGTCACTTACAATAGGACCTCGGTTTTACGTCTCGTGTCTCTTAAGGGGCTTTCACCCAAGTTCAGGAGTTGCTGCTGTAGTTGCCCGTCAGACAAACGGGTAACATTGGCTTAACATTACCCAAGAGAACGCACCCCGATACAGTGACACTGTTCCACCGGTGCATTCGAAACTGAGACATTACTAACTGTGCTGTCTGTTTTAGAAACAGTGTTACCAATCCCTGATCGCTCACACACATCCATATAACAAAAGGGATGGAAGCAAGACTCCCTTGCACAGCAGCTTGATCCATTCCTGGTTTTGCTACGAGTTTAATAAGACACACCTGATCTTGTTACCTACACACTGTGGCTAATCAAGCTCATAGTAAAACCTGGACTGGTTGAAACTGCTATGCAATAGGAGTCTCATTTCCAGCACTGATTTCAAATGTGTTTTATAAACGCATGTGGCAGTTTATGATGATGTCGTTCAAAAGTGGGGACCGATGAAGGTGGCAACAAGCCGGCTGAGTTTTACCTGGTCCCAGGTGTCCAAGAGCATGACATCGTCCTCGCTGAGGTCATCCTGGGTGAACTGCGTCACCTCGGTAACGATGAAGCGGCCGGTCTTATTGGAGCACTCAAAGAGGCGGGGCTGGTGGTCAGGCTCCACCTGTTGCAATCTACCAATTGGGAGGGAAGAATGAAAAACACATTGTGACGGAGAATCGCTCTGGATCCGGTCAAAAACAATCGGAAAACTGTTACACAGGGAGTGGGGCAAAATAATGGAAACCCACACAGCTGCCGTTCTGAGACAATTATAACTGGAAAATCCTGATTTGTTTGGATCGTATTGGTACAGCCATCAATTCCCTCAAATAGAGACTAAAACCAAACAGTAAATTACAGCGCCAGCATGTTGGTTTAGGCTCGCACACTGACCCATCACAGTAAAATGGGTTTGCGCTTCCAGTTACTATAGAACAAAATGGAAAAGGGCTTCATTTTTTGCAGCAGTAAAATGGTAACCCATCCTGGCTTGTCTAAATAAATAAGAGGCATTGTGGGTTAGCTATGCTGCTGCAAGCAAAAGCGTTTTAAAATGAAAGTCAAAGCAACGGCTGTGCAATGCTGATGCAAACTGACAACAGACTGATGCAAGTGCTGTGGGATTGATATGTATTAACTCAACTTTAATGAAAATGTGGGTTAGCGTTCTCTTGCCCTGAGCCCTTCAATTATTGTGTGGGATCGATTCCCCCCGCCTCATCACCCCCTCTTTGAGGTACCTTTTGTCGTTGGCGTAGGGTGCTCTCCCTCCGAGGAGGTCCCAGAATTCCATAGGCTCCATGCCCTCGGCGATGGTCTCCTGCGCCCCCTTCGAGATCACACTGGCGATCTGCTTCGCCATCTGCCTCTCGTCACCACTGGAGCCCTGGGCAGCAGAGACACACAGAGGAGCTCACCATAGTGTCTCGTAACGTACACCTACCAACACCTGGTTTATAAACACGAATCTCAAACTGTCAGTACGACCCAGGAGAAAACACTGGAGATCAAAAATCTGGAGCAACTGCAGAGTTTCTGACTGTCAGAGGCTTACAGTATCTACATAACAAACTTACTTTGTAAGAAAGGCGATTTCTAACATGTTTTAGGTTGATTGCTGAAAAACAACACATCAAATGAACCACTGCCATTGTGTATCTACTTTAAGGCCATCTCCACTGAATCCGGATAGCTCTCTCCCAACATGTAAGCTTCCCAACTAGATCAAAAACCCCACGAGGCCAGATTAGAGGACGGCGTGTTGTTTATTTGGTTGTTTATTTAAAATCTTTACGTTGCGCCGTATATTTATGATGGGAGCCCACTCTCTGCTCCCTCCCTTTCCCTGGTTCTGCAGTCTGCTGTCCACCCCCCCTCACCTTGCCGCACCACACGAAGCAGCCCGCCTGGTGTTTCAGCATGAAGACGTCGTTGGAGTTGAGCGAGGCAGAGAAGGCTGGCACCTCGATGGCCTTGGTGTTGGACGGCTCGGTCCCCTTCACCTGGAAGAGCCGCACTGGGGGCTCGGGGGCCTTGTTACCCTTCCGAGAGCTGCCGCCCTGCAGGGACAGTCCGGGTCAGAGAGCCGGGGATCAGGTAGCGCTCAACGCCTTCTCTGATTAGTGTAAGCTAGAGCAGCCCAATTGTATTTAAAATTAGTAAGCACCAGCTGGTTGATCCAATTATGACTTAAAGTTTAGCATCTATAGAATGAACTAGTTTCGCTTCGTAAAGTCAGTGGAAGCCTGCTGAATAATATCATTTTTGAGGTTTGACTACATGATGTTAAATGAAAATCTAAATTATGTTCATATTTTTTAATTATGTCTCAATCTTAAAATTGTAGTCAATACAAAACTTTTGATCATTGCTGCAGAGCATCACAAAACTGCCTCACAGACCACTGATTATAACCAGACCTAGCACGGCATTGCCGAAGGTGACGCCTGGCAGCCCAGAGTTAGTGCTAATCGGGGTCTGTAAAACCAGCTTGTCTGACTTTCTTGCCGCTCTCTTCCACCCACCTCGAAGATGACCATCTTTCCCTTGAACATGGACATGAAGTGTCGCGGCTCCTTGCCCATAGTGATTCGCACCTGGACCGGCTCGTCTCCGTACTGCTGGTCAAGAGCGACCGCCTGGAAGGCGGAGGCTGCCAGCTCGTCCTGAGTGGCGTGGCGACCCTGCGGGGAGGTCAAGGGGTCGCAGGTCGGGAAGGATTCAAGATGATTTGGGATGTTTTGGTTGTGTACGATTCATTCCTTGAACCCTTTCGTTCATGAAATATTGAAAATAGCTACATTGGTCTGGACATGTAATAAACATGGGGGGGGGGGGGGCAGCTTCCTGGTATGAGGCTATCATGCATTTGCAACTTCATGATCCATAAGAAATCCAGCACAACGATTGAAATGAGCTTTGACTTGGGTTACTTTGACCAGCTAACAAAACTGAATGAATCTGCAGTTGGCCCAGGGCTCACCTGCCAGATGTACAGCAGGTAGTGCTTCTTGCGGTTCACCTCGTAGGTGTACAGCACCAGGTAACAGTCTCCTCCGTAAAAAAAACCATGCCACTGGGGCTCCACCAGCACCAGCTCCAGATTCTCAATCCGCCACACCTGAGGAGAGAGACAGGAAACTGGGGCAGTCAGAGAGGGAGAGAGCAGGACCATCGTTTCTACACCTTCACTTAGCTTCTTAGAATTGTGGTGAGCGTTTAAGTTGCGCAGGTATGGAAACAAGACTCCCATTGCACTGCAGTTTGATCCATTCCTGGTTTTACTAGGAGTTTAATCAGACGCACCTGAGCTTGTTCCCTAGACACTATAGCTAAATCAAGCTCATACTAAAATCTGGAATTGGTAAAACTGCTATGCAATAGGAGTCATTTCCATCACAGATGGATGCTTTAGAAGGTAGAAGGTGTATACAGATATTAAATGTGACATTTCGAAATCTAACACGTAAAACTATTATGGCTTCCGGTAGACTTTTGCGATCTCATTTTGTAGTTTCTTTGATTACGTGATGTTAAACAAAAGATCTAAATTATGTTCATATAGTTTCCTAGGTGTTGCAAAACATTTGGCCATCGCTGTAAAATTGTCTTCCAGTTTAATAAAATCACAGCTGGCACATATTACAAATCAGTCTGGATTAAACCCTAATTCTAGAACTCTGTACGTGTATGACAGATTGGAGAGGAGGACTCACCTCAACCTTGCCCGTCCCATCATCCACCATCCTCTCCTGGGCTGCTACCTCCGGCTTTGAGTGCATGAGACTCGCGTCAAACTTCTCCTGGCTGATTTTAGCTGGAAATCAAAGCAGGAGCATTCCTTCAAGACAAGTTTGACAACCCTTCATGAACGGGATTGCTATTTTAAACATTCGAAACACTACAAGCCAAGTCCCAGACCATGGGCTATGGCAAAAAGTGTTGCATCACCTAGAATTTTAGGACTGAGACATCATTTTAAAAAAACTATATGCAATATGATTTAGATCTTTTATTTAACATCATGTAAATCAAAGAAACTACAAAATGATATTGCAAGCGGTTATCCTAGTACAGTATTTCATGTTCTGTTTTGGAATGTCACACTTCAATTTGTTGTCAGTAAAGTACTGTATATGGAAAACTGCAAAGTGGTGTGTAATTCAAAATGTTCATGTAACATTCTTCAGCAGGTTTCATACCACTTCATGAAGCAAAATTAGTTAATTCTACAGGGTGATGCAACATTTTTGGTCATAGCTGTAGATTAAAAAGGAATGATCCTAGAATGACCGCATCAAGACTAGAAGAGTCAAGTGGTGTACAGACTCTGCACTAGCATGTGAAATCCAGTAGGTGGTGACAACAGTACTACAGTACAGCCTGTATGATCAACACTGGGTCTCAAAACACTGAGCAAAACCCTTCAGGCTCTTCCTGTAGCAATGCACACATGTCCGAACCTGCTGTCATATGTTCTTAACAGGATACGCCAGTAACTTTGCACACCAAAAGAGGGGGTCGGGGGACTAAAGCATCCCATACGAGACGAGAGCCCCCTTATAAATGGTTAGAGTGGCGCTCTCATTCCTGCGGAACTGGTCAGCAGTGTTGAGTGGAGTTCTCTTTCCTCTGCATGCGTGCAGGTCCGCAGTGTTGAAAGAGTTAACTCACTCAGCTGTACTGAAACCTCACAGACTGGCTTATTGTGTTGGTAATGTATTCCACAGCTATGCAAACTTTTCCCCCCCAAGTTACGCAAATGGGGTCAGATGGAAGCTGACTACACCGCTGTGCATTCTCTTGTAAAACTGATGCAAACGACAGAGTCGTAAACCAGAACGGGCCGGATTCCAAAGCAGTCTTTAACACACCGCTGTCATTTATTTAAAAAATAAATAAAACAGGACCCAAGTTATATACAACAGTCCACTCTCTTAGACTCAATATTGTGGATCTGCAAGATCCTTCTTCGTGTCTTTCTAGAACAGGTCTTTGGAATAATGTAATAGAAGCACTCTGAAATTAGGTTTGACCAGTAGCTCATGTAAAGGGAAGTATTTTCTGTGTGTTGGAAATGTAAGGTATTACATTTGCCCCCCCAAAACTCTGGATTTTCCATACACCTCACAAAAAGTAGCTAGGTTAGTCTTAAAAGAGAGAAAGCTGATAGGACATTGTATCCCAACATCTACATCCTAATGCAAGGTCTGGGGACAAATGGCTTAACTTTACAACTTCTGTCAAATAAATCTGAGCTTCTGAGGTATTGGGGTTGGATTTCCCAGGTAACCTAAGACTACCGTACTCCTGGTCAAACTTAAGGGGTGATGATCTTAAATAGTTCCACACCCTGACTCTCCGCGATGGGATCCCGGTGGTTGATAAGGTAACTCTCACCCTTCTCTGCATTCTCCGCTTGGAAGAGACTCTGGCTTACCCACTTTGCCGACGTTGTAAGTCTTCCCTAAGCCTGCAGCCTGGTCCTTCACTGTCCACTTCTGGAAGAGCTGTTTGAACAAGGCGGACTCGGCCTCATCGTTCACGGCCTCCACGTTGGTGGTGCGCGGGTAGCCTTTCAGCTTAATGAACTCCTGCAGCCAATCGAATAGAAGGAGGGCTTTACAGTCGTACCTCTTATTAGCTTCGGAGTAAGGAGCTTCCAACTACATTTAAATTGCTTTTTTACTTTTAAATTAGTGAGCGGTTCAGAGCGAGAATTTTTCCTTTCATTCGGATCACAGATGGAATCCGCTCTGCAGCACCGAGCTGCTTGGAGGAGCGGTGCTGAGCGTGCCGTGAAGGGGCTTCTTTCACTGAGCTGCTCTGAGCGGCTCACTAACTCGACACGCCCAGTCTCGAAATGCATCGATCCATCAAAGCCTCATTTAAACACCTCATGTCTACTCCAACGTATTCTGATAGATAGAGGACAGCCACTCACCAGAGCTCGTCTCATGGCAGTCAGCTTCTCCTCTTTAGTGGCTCGTTTTCCTTTCCACACAAAGATTTTAACTCCTCCCTGGTCCAGGATGTAGCAGTCCTGGAAACCAATGCAAATTACAAACTGTTCATTTAAAATGTGGACAGAAAAAAATTAACCACCCCTGTGTGCACGCACACTGTATTGAGGGTCCTTGCAACCCAGGAGTGGAATCATATACAGCAGAGCTGGGCTCAGTGTCATTAAATTACAACTACAGCAGAATATTTGGCTGAAATTAAAATTACAGTGCAATTATTCAATTACAATTAGCAACAATATTCAATTAGCAATAACCACAGATACAGACACAGAAACAGATTGCAGGACAAAACGGGGTCACCAGAAGTGTCAAATGACAAATAAAATCGGAATTGAACTGTAATCTATCAATTACAATATATTGTGTGCCAGGTTTCAATCACATTATAATTGCAACGAATTGCAAATTGCGCAATTACAATTGTGCTTGACCTGACGTATAGGTTCAAATGCATATAAAACATTCCCCCGGTGCACACAGATAGACAGAGGAACACAAGCTCTACATCGGGGTCCGTGACTTGACGAACCTCTTTCTAAAGGGCTCAGACAAACCCCTTGTTGAACTCACATCATGATTCAGCAGATCCTGGACCAGTGGCCTGGCAGCGACCACTGTGACCTTCATCTGACCGTCGGCGTCCGAAACACTGGGGGATTCAAAATCAAAATCAAATCAAAACACGCTTCCCCTTTTATACAATAGATTCTAATGTCATTTCACTGTGGCAACAAGCTGTTGACTTGATACCCAGCATCAGGTCCCTGTCTCCAAGTTTCCCTGTGAGTTTTTGACAGCATCTTAGGAACTGCTCCTAGTCCTAAGTACTTTCTACTGCATTGTGGGAGTAGTTTTACCTTGTTTGTTTTTGATTTTAAAGGTATGCTATTGTGACCTTTTTAACCTCTGGCTTCACTTGCAGAAAGAGGAGGAGTCAGAGTTGAAAGGTCACATCAGCACATGATTATTCAAATCCAGGAAGCAAGAAAACTACACAAGCCCACAAGGAAACAACAGAGAAAAGGGATTTTTTAGACGTTTAGAGCAGACTGATTTACAAAGCCTCAGAAAAAAAGGTAAGGAGTAAGATTTCAGCTCAAACGGACCAACAAAGATCACAAATAAAGAATTTGACCTGGAACGACCCCAGTGCCAACAGAATCCCAGTAATGACAAGCATTAGAGTACGCTTGTCCCAAATCAATACCAGAGAGAGAGTGTGCTGCTGTCCTGCGCAAACCCTTATACCAGATCCACTGTGCACCCACGACACTAAGGGAATCGCTCTGGGATTACAATGGGAACTCTTGAGCATTTCTAATAGGCTCCAAACTCACTGGTAGAGTGTGACGTTGGCTTTCTGTTGCTGGTCAGCCTGTTCGTCTGAAGTGCCTGGGGGTAAAGTTCCAGCACGCTGCCCCAGAACGCTGTTCAGGGCGGCCATAAGCTCGGCAGACTTCCCCTCTTCATCTCCCTCCACCACTCTGATCTCCGCCCGGCCCCCGCGCTCCCTGTCTCGGATATCCTTGGCCAGCTGCATCCCCTGGAAGACATTTCAGCCAGAGAGAGTCCAGAATGAAAATCGTTATCGCGTGCATTGTGTAACTCTGCCTGCCTCACCTTCTCTCTCTGTTTATAATAGTAGAGCAAGGAGCCAACACAGCAGAAAGAGGAGGAAAAATGAACTCAATACTGGAGAAACAGAACTGTCATTGTAAACAATATCTAATAGCAAGGGAAATATATAGAAGTTTAAAAAAAAAAAAGCAATTAAAATGACACTTGAAGACTCAAATGCTTCCTCACAAAGTTTGTGTTTCTTTATGCAGGTAATCAATACATCCTAATCTGTATAATATACGATATTGCTTAGGATTTATAAAGCGCTCTGTTTATAACATTGACATTTCAATTGTAAGCTTGATTTAAAAAAAAAATCTGCATACAATGAATGTGTTGCTTTTTTTTTTTTTTAGCTTTTTAACACAACAGACAAGCCCTCTTTGTCTCTTATTTATTTAAATGCTCTCTGATGCAAAAGAGAATGAGCTGTGATACACATTCAAATGAAGGAGCAGGGAAAATGAGGTGCTTTCGAGATTTAAGATAGGGAAATGCACTCATTTCCATATCATCAGCTGTTCGTTATCACAATGCAAACACTGTAAATAAACCTGTCACTGCCAGGAGCAGGGCTTGGGCTGGGAGGGCATATTCCTCTGCCGAGACATCTTTCAAGTCTAAGTTACACTGACTGCATCCGTACCAAGCTAATGGCAAGCCCAGGATGCTTGTGGTGGTGGCTGTCTATCCTAACACAGTTTGAATTCGGGTACCTTGAGCCGCTCCTGTCTGTTGCTCTCCGGTCCATTCCACTGGATGATGGCTTTCCCAATGTCCAGCAGGAAGACGTCCCCCAGGTTGAAGCTTGACCAGGACATCTCCACCTGGGACAGACACACAGCGCCCAGTGAGCCTCCATGCCAGCACACAACCGAAACTGAGCTCAAAGTGCTCCCAACTCAGTCCCGGCCGTTTCCATGAGCACCCAGCTGGCCCAGCATGGTCTGTCTCTCCAGCTCTCTTGGATGAAGGATTTGATTAGACAGCGACGCAGAATGTAAAGCCAAGGCACGTTTCAGGAAGGAAACTAAATACACGAGTAGATACGATCATTGGAGTCACAGGATAAGAAGACAAGCAGACAAGATTAGTCTGCATTAAGCAATTGTCAAGATCTTCGGTTCCAGTTGGCTGCCATAGATGTCCAGTAGGTGAGATTAGCCAGAGCGATTCTGAATTGCCTTAGGCTAGATCAAACACCTTGCAATAAGAGTCAGTCAGAATGAATGCAGTCATCAACAAAAACCACTAAAAAAAAACTACAAAATAGGAGCAAGGCGGTTGATCAAGATTTCATAATGATTAGCAAAACCAGATAAGCTTCAAAACATTGAATGCCATCAGGATAGCCTCTGACAAAAATGCCATGACAACTTCACGCCGTAAAACCAAACAATATTCCAATGCCTTTGCAAGTCTTAAAAATCTGCAGTTTTACCTGCAGAAGAGTTGACTGGAGAGGACAGCGGGCTAGACTGCCGGTGTGCGGCAGGCCCTGAGCATTAGGAGATGTTGTTATTTTTGCACACAGGAGTTTGCATGGAGCGTCCTGTCATTAACATGTGGCAGGTACTGTGTCCACACTCCTGTACAGAGTGGCTGCCTTCCTGTGTAAAAACTGCCTTGTTTCTTAAAGTTGAAATGATCAGATGGCAGCAGTTCGAGTCAGCAAACATTTGCTGAGATCCTGCAAGAAAATGCACATCGCTGCCTAAAAACAGTGTTTGTAGAAAAAATGCGTGATGTTATAGATTTGAGTGTGAATTTCAGATACATCCCAAGGCTAGGTTTGGTTTAAAATAGGAGTCACACATGTAAATAACAACATTTCCCTGTGTTGGCTTGTCAGTTTTGCAATGCAAATAACACCACCTATTCACATCCAGCTGCATAGCAATGCCACTCTGCTCTATTGACTTATATTGGTTTCATATAAATGAAAACTTACATGCCTAGCAAACATATCTAAGAAATGATTGTCTGAAATCTGCCCTGCACGCAACTCAGTGTATTCATCTTCGTCTCATACTTTTTTATTTCATAAGTAGATGAAAAATAAATGTGTTTGTATTTTAGCATGCAACCCAGTGCAGGGATGGGAAGAAAACTCCCATTGCATAACAATATGATCCACTCCTGGTTTTACTAGGAGTTTAATATGACACATCTGAGCTGCACACTGTGGCTGATCAAGCGTGTAACAAAACCTGGAATGGGGGAAGCTGCTACACAATAGGAGTCTCATTTCCATCCCTGCAATTGGCTTTGACATCTTACTTCGCAAAGACCACATTTTTAAACAGACCACATTTTTATACCTGTTACTAGCTTTACATTGATGAACTCTTCATCTGGCATTGCCGCGGCAAGATCTCTCCCCATTGGCAAACCTGGAATGGGGGAAGCTGCTACACAATAGGAGTCTCATTTCCATCCCTGCAATTGGCTTTGACATCTTACTTCGCAAAGACCACATTTTTAAACAGACCACATTTTTATACCTGTTACTAGCTTTACATTGATGAACTCTTCATCTGGCATTGCCGCGGCAAGATCTCTCCCCATTGGCACGTACAGAGGGGCAGGAAAACAGCTGCCTCTTTACGCACCTCCTTGGCCGTGACGTTCCTCTTCCCCTTCACGTGCAGCAGCCTCTTCACGTCGTAGCTGTTTGTCTCCACGTGCTTCATCCCTGAGGCAACGCCCCCCTTCTTGTAGCTGCAAAACGAACATCGTGTTAAAAAAACGAAACCTCCGTTTACTGGCCTCGGCATGGCCGCAAAAATACATCGGCGCTTCTGGCGAGAGGAAAATATTCTTTAAAATATTCTAGAACAGTCGACTGGTACTCGATTGTAAACGTGAGGGGAGGGGAGCTTTCCTTGTTTTGAAATGCACTCGTAAACGAATTGATTTATCGAACACCTGCCGATATATACTCCTGCAAGGCAATTCTGAATATAAGCAGTAGAAGATGCCACGATCGTGATTTTAAATGCACTGTAAAATTGCATATTATATATATATATATATATATATATATATATATATATATATATATATATATATATATATATTGAACACTATGAAGGTACATCACACGGCAGTGCACAATCAGACCTGGCGAGTAAGAATCTCCGATAGCAGAGCCTGCAGCTCACTCACATGATGCCCTGCTTGAAGTAGCCTCGGAAGCAGTCCGACTCGTGTCCCTGGACCTCCCTGTGCTGCACCGGGCTGCCCCCCAGGTGATCGTCCAGCTGCGTGGTGTAGATGGCAGCAGAGCCCTGCTCATCCAGACTGGACTCCAGACCGATCCAGTAGTGAATATCATAGGTGAAAGAGTTGCCTGACTTCATTGTCTAAATGCACAGAGACATAGCCATCAGCACTGAAAGCAATATTAAAATACAGCTAGGGGTAGACCAGGGGTGTCCAATCACTGTCCTGGAGGACCATTATTCCACTCCAGGATTGGTTCAATTAAACAATTTAGAACAGGGTTGGAACAAAGACCAGGAGTGGAGCTTTGGACACATGGATTGCAAACCACAACTGCACTTCTGCCCGTTCCTGCAAACTGCTCCTCTACACTTTAAATGCACACGCTGCTGCTGCTTTGAAATGAAAGCGTGCGATTAGTTCAGCAGTTCACTTTTTCCGAGCTACCCCTAGCACCAGTGTAATTCCAGTAAACGTACCCAGAATGCCCAGTGTTAAAGCTTCCTGCAACGTTTTGTTCCCTGCCCAATTACTGCATGCAACATGTTAAAAATACAAAGCAAGGGAAGCTGTACCCAACACTGCCAATGGGCTCTGTTTTTCAACCAGATGATTTGCGAGGTCTAGTACTGCAATTAGGTTTTTTGGGCTGGAGCCAAACGCTTACTGTATTTAGTGGTGGCTAAAATCTGACCCCTGCCAACTCCACTTAAAACTGATTGGAGGAGCTAAAAGGCAGGCTCTGTTTCTTACTGTTCATTACATTAGGGATTGAGATCTCTCAGGAGACCTGCTCATTAAAGAGCACACACTGCATTGCCTCTGGTTAACCTGCAGAGTTAGCTAGTTGTTCAGTTTAGCCTGGTGCCGTGGCAACGAGTCTGTACACCAAGGGTGCCAATCACAGCTTTACCCAGAGCCACACTGTAATTTCCATGTACTTATAAAGACCAACGGGGTACAAGTATGAAATCACAGTTAACTGAGGTACTCTTTTTGCTAGAGTTGGCATATTTTAAACAGGTTTCAAGAGCTACTATGACCACCACAATCAGAATCACCTTTAACCTCTAAGTGTAGCTGGTACACCAGAGCGCAACTGCTAACCTGTCCCCCCTGCAACACTGGATGTAAAATAATAATCCATCAGAAAGTTGCATCAGTTTAATCGCAGGATAGCAGGATACGGGTTAGGGGTTAGGGTTAGATTCCACTTGTCATATTTTATATGAGACTTTAAATAAAATAGAAAATGGGGGCTGGGGGTCTTACAGAGAGCAGAATGTAGCAGTCGCCTTCAAAAAAGCTCCCGTACGCCTTCTGTGGCACTGGGACGAGATCCATTTTCTGAGAAAAAGAAGAGATTAACAATAAGCTCGAACTGGACAACGAATCAATGCTAAGCGTGCAAGCTAGATCAGCCAAAGGGTCTAACATCTGTAAGCCTCACAACTCTCCATTATACTGGACTAGATGGCACCAACCTGCATCAGCACTGGAATCATCGTGCACCTGCACTAACATGCTCCACAGTTTGCTGCATTATAATACTGCTCTCAATCATCATTATACTTGCTGTATCCTGTCCTTGATTTTACTCTTAAAGGTAACCGTGTTCACGCTTTTCTGTAATTGCTCTTGTCTGAAGCCGTTCTTATCCATTTACTGTACTTATTCCTGGTGATGTAATTTAGTCTTATAACCAACTGTTTTTTTAAGTTTAACTGCTCTTAATTGTAATCGCTCTCAAATGTAATTATTTACTGTAATCTACTTTCTCATTTGCTCTTAGTTACTAGCGAGTGTATTGTATTCTATAACTGCTATTATCTGTAATAATAATAAATAACTGCCAGTGACATCGAGGGATCTTGATCTGAAACAGATGAACACTAGGTGGCGCTGGTTCTTACTAATGTAGAGCCTGTTTGGCTGATCTAGTCCAGCTTGCATGGCTATGGCAGGCAACTAAAACCGAGTAGCAGCTCCTGACCTCATGCAAAAGCACGTTCATAAAATAAATAAAACCACATGCAATAACAGTGCAATCAGAACCAGACACAACGGCTACAATGAAGCTACTTATTCTTTCAAATATATTCAGAATTTGGTTGACGTCAGGGCACAGCAAGCTTGGCAGTGAAAAGGTTACGTGCCTAAAAAAATACCGATTATCCCAAAAGTGGGAAGAGGACAGCTGCAGAGATCTTGACTTACCTCGATTCTCCAGATAATGATTCCGGGAGTGTTGTTTATGGCTTTGAATGCGACCGCCATGGCAACGACCGAAAAGTGAAGCCTTTAGCGATGAAACTAGAAATCTCTACAAAATCAACAGATGAATAAACAAAACCGTTAAAGAGAGCCAAGTTAGTAAGAGATCACGGGAATACCCGTTAGTAAAAACACAGCAAAGTGTAACAGGAAAACTGCAAAACTACCACTACACTGGTAACCCTTTTATTGTACAAGAGCATTTTTTTTATAGTGTTCAGTTGAACAAAATCATCAATTTGAATAAAAATACTCACGCAGCTAAAACCCGCCTTTGAGGGAAGGTAAATAAAGAAAGTTGAGGCAAATTGGTTAAGGTGTGGTGACAGGGAGTGAAATCAGACTCTTGCTGCACAGCACTGTGCCATGGTGTACAGGTAACAAGCTCAAACCATCTCAAATGCACAGTAAAACCAGGAACAGATATAGTCTGATTTCCCTGATCAAACAGAATGCGCACCAGTCTGTGGAAGAGTGAAGAGACACTGAGGGATTGTGCGTTTCAGAGTAAGACTGCGGGACAGTGGAGGTTTGCAGCAGCGTGAAACACGCCCAGTACACAGTACACTGCAACCAGCAGCTGCAGAAATGCACACTCATTACTGTACAGACGCAAGCCCATCCCTTAAAACACACTGCCATCCACCGCTCACACAGTTTGACTTATGATCAATATGCATTAGTCATTTCTACATTACAGTTCGCTAACTAAAACAACAACATTTGGCCAATATTGATGAAATCTAATTATATCCAGTTTGTGGAGACTCAAACCAGCGTGCGCGCACACACACACACACAGAGGATCCTCATAATCGCATAAAAATAGCACAGTGCCGGAAATGTTAAACTAAGTTTAAAAATCAAGAGTTTATCGGTTTAAAGACAAATGCAATCCGAAACATCTGCTGGAGGCTAGGAGTGTATGAAAGATTAAAAAAAAACAAGGCAGTTCGTGTTCAGCAAGCGCAGAGGGACAGGTGGACGGACGGACACAATCCATGCGTAAGGGACCCCAATTTGTGATGCGGCAGTCTAGCAATGACCAAAAAAGGATTGGTTTTGGATCAAAGGTGATGACACAGTGTCCACAAAATCACATGACTGACTATTTGGACACGTGAAGGGGCTGGATGTGTGCAAAGATCTGGTTCATGTTACAAGCAATATTTGCATGCAATGTCGGAAAGCAACCAGGGCTATAGAATGAAAAACAAAAGGCAATCATCTTTAACCACATCAAATACATCTTCATAGCAACAAACATGCTGATAAACACTGGTAACGATGTACAGCGGATGGAATTTTGGGGGGGGGGGGTGGAGTGTGATAAACATCAGTAAAAAACAATTGCACTTTACCATATAAATGTGGGTTTGTTCACTTCAACACTAGCATTGTGACAATTAGACCAGCATGTCTTTTGATGCATACAGAAATCTAAGAGCCAAGTGCAGAGTAAGTTTCATGAGGACTGGACAGGCGCTCTTCTAGATATCTGGCAAAGTGCGACATGCGTGCGCCCAGCTCCACTAATAATACAGCCGGAGGCTGGTTTTGATGAGGTACAGCCGTCTGAAATTTCTTTGGTTTGTATCGGACACTTTGTATCAGATGGGCAATGACACAGCAAGCTACACTGGATTATTCTCGCTGTCCTTTATCAAAGACACAATATGGTGCTGCAGTTTATAATTTACACTAATCTGTATACAGAAACGTTTCAAAACTCCCATTATAACCCTGATGTATTACCCTGAAAAACCCCCCAAGACCAGAATCACCAGCAGACCACGGCAATACTAGCAAGGCAATGGATTGGGATCCAACACTACGGAGACCCTGATACAGTAGCGCACAGTCTGTCTGGCAGCAATATGGGTTTATAGATCATTGTGAAGCCAATGGAGTTTCTCTATATAAACATGTTGCCACTGATAGTGGTACCATTCTGCCAATGGTGGCATCATTCCGTTGGCCCACCTTTCTCTCAGCACAGAAGCATTGCCTTGATATATTTCTGGAGTGGTACAGTCTCTGTGAACATTAAAGAAGGGGGATTAAAAATACACAGATGAGAAATCTTGAAACATTTGGCAGATTGTCCTGCCTTTAAAAGAATGGAAAAGGAAGAGGGAGGAGGGGGAGATCAGGCGAAATAAACAGCAACAAAGCCATCCTCTGAAAGTTTGCTGTATGCCAAATCCATTATTTTTTTTGGTACATTTCAATTCTCTGGTACAAAGACAAAGCTTCAGGTTTATGTGTTAAACTGTGCTGGAGTGCATGGGAAGTGACGGGCAAAGCGGGAGTAGCAATATAAAAAGACAAAACAAGCTAAAACCACACTACCTCAAGTCTGGATTCCAAAACCGCGTCTCTTCCACAAACCCCCAGTGCGTTCCCTGGGACCAGGATCCCCAGCAATCCAGCAGGCTACCCAGCAACTAATACAGCAGTCTGACGAGCTCCAGTCTTGCACTTGGGATATCTGAATGTGTTTGCACGCTCTAAACTTTGTGCGCCCCCTTCTTCAGTCGTTACGCTGCCACTGCCCGACTGCAACCTCGCAGGCAAATAAAGAGAAAGGATTTACAAGCTTGTATTCAAAGCAGGCGAGGTGTGGTCCTGGGGGGAGGTAAGCAAATTACACACACACAGCAGCAGTGGCAGGAGAGGAGAAGGAGAAGGAGGTGGAGGCTGGTGTGTGGTTCACTATATGGAGTTGCTTTCTCTCTCCCCTGGCTGTATCGATCTCCCTAAAGTGCCCTTCTGCTGAATAATTAAGGGAATAGCACTGTACGTTAGCCACACTGTCGGTGCATTAAGATCAGAAAGCAGTGCTCTACAACACAGCTCAAGCTTCTTAATGTTGTTTCCATTAAGCGCAATGCGATACAGAAACGGTGCCCTGCTCGGTACTGGGATGATTCGTAATGGGAATCGTTCAAGGAAATTGTTTTTATAGATCCCGGAATGAGATTTTGAGTGTAGAATTCTCTTGTTTTTGCTGGGGTAACTATAGAGTTAGTAGAATGAGTGCCGCCAGAGGATTGTATTTAAGACCCCTCTATGCTTTCTGAAACATGTATTCTAGCATGGCTGGTAACTGTTTCATGTAGGTTCTGAGGAGGTCTCCCACTGTTCTAATAACATTAAGTAATTAACTCAACCGGTCAATCTATATATCCATTTTGTAAGGTATTTTGAGGCCCATTAAAAGTGATGAATTGCCAACACTTAATTTACAGATCATGGATAGTACAAACAATAGGTTTGACCTACAGCCTCCATGCCTCAAGCCTGCCCTGGACTGGAGGGAGCACCCTTTCTCTTAGGGGGTGAGGGAGCAGTTCAGTCTCCATGCCTCAAGCCTGCCCTGGACTGGAGGGAGCACCCTTTCTCTTAGGGGGTGAGGGAGCAGTTCAGTCTCCATGCCTCAAGCCTGCCCTGGACTGGAGGGAGCACCCTTTCTCTTAGGGGGTGAGGGAGCAGTTCAGTCTCCATGCCTCAAGCCTGCCCTGGACTGGAGGGAGCACCCTTTCTCTTAGGGGGTGAGGGAGCAGTTCAGTCTCCATGCCTCAAGCCTGCCCTGGACTGGAGGAAGCACCCTTTCTCTTAGGGGGTGAGCAAGGTGTGATTATAGATGGATAGATATTAAAAAGTGCTTTGGAGTTCTCTGTATGAATTGAACTAAATGAACCGGTCCCAACGGGTTTAACAAACCAGTTTTTCAACTAAAGTGAAAGAGGAAACTCAACGAAGTCGATCAGTACACAGCACTGCAAGCCGTTTCCAGGAGTTCTTTTTTTAAGCTTTTTGTTTGATCAGATTGTTTAATTTGAATATGCCACGCTCTGTTGATTCATCCTCAGTGCAAATGCCTGCTGCGTTTCATTCAGCCATATTAGGACATGATTGAGCTTCTGGGCTCAACCTGCTGAGGAAATGATCCATGGAAACCAAAACAGCCGCAGGAGTCGTTAACTGTCCGGATTAACCCTGTGTTGAATTCTTATAAACGTTTTCCGCTGAATTTCTGCGGTGTTCCCCCCATGCTATGGGAAACTTTTGTACGGGAAGCAGCATAGGGATACGTGGGGGGACTGGGGCAAACGGAGGGGGGGGGGGGGGGGGGGGGCAGGGCAGATGAAGGGTGATACGTGATGGGACTGACCCAGCTTTAGTTCAGATGGATGTACTGAGCTGGCTCTGATCTGATTGCTGCTGTGCCACGCTACTGCGAGGGTCACTTATTTTACTAGGGCTCTAGGTTCATTTTGAATAGATTTTTTAATTTTTTATTGTAGTTAAATAGATTAGCTTCCAGAAATACATCATTTTCCATGCGATTAACGAATGTGATTCAGTGCAAGGTTGTCAGTGTGATGTGCTGCAGCACTGAAACTGGTGCTGCTAACCTGCATCAAGCACTCTCTCACTCTCACTCTCAACAGAAACGCTCTCTCACTCAGGAAATACGCTCTCATTCTCACTCTCAATAGAAACGCTCTCATTCTCACTCTCAATAGAAACGCTCTCTGATTCTCACTCTCAATAGAAACGCTCTCATTCTCACTCTCAATAGAAACGCTCTCATTCTCACTCTCAATAGAAACGCTCTCATTCTCACTCTCAATAGAAACGCTCTCTGATTCTCACTCTCAATAGAAACGCTCTCTCATTCTCACTCTCAATAGAAACGCTCTCTGATTCTCACTCTCAATAGAAACGCTCTCTGATTCTCACTCAATAGAAACGCTCTCATTCTCACTCTCAATAGAAACGCTCTCTGATTCTCACTCTCAATAGAAACGCTCTCATTCTCACTCTCAATAGAAACGCTCTGATTCTCACTCTCAATAGAAACGCTCTCATTCTCACTCTCAATAGAAACACTCTCATTCTCACTCTCAATAGAAACACGCTCATTCTCACTCTCAATAGAAACACTCTCTGATTCTGTCAGTTTCATCAGCCCCCCCCCCCCCCCCCCCCCCCCCCCCCCCAAATATTAGAACAGAAGAAAAGTGAAGAGGCCGATCAGCCCATCCCTTCTGAATGCACCACGTGGATCTATTTAAACAGGACACAGTTGAATTGTTTTGAATGAAAGACAATTCACCTGGTAGACTATTTCATGTATTTCTAAGAGAGTGTGAACTTTCTCTAAACTGCTACTCATCTTCCATGTACAGCTCTCTCATTCTAGTCTCTAAATGTAAGCAGTGACTGGTTTATGTACACCAGCCACAATTTTATAAACACTCTTTGCATTATGTTTTCCAAGACTAAATCCGGTGTTCAACCCAGAAAACTGGGACGTGATTTATTAGCAGCGATTTGCCCACCCTTTAAAAACAAAAAAAACCCAAGAAATGCCCAGGAAATTGTATTCACAGTAGCATGCAAATATATCAGGACACCCCATTGCTTCTGTATCGGAGCACCCCATTGCTTCTGTGGTTTTGATTTGTTGTGCATAGGAAATCAAACCAATGGAACTGAAAATCTTGTAGAATTGTCAAAATATGCAAATTAGTGCTTGTCTAATTGAATTGATGACTTTAATAGGCCACACATGCAATTAATTTACAACAGAAGGTGAAAAGGAACACAACTACAAATGGTAAAACGCACTTGACTTTAGAAGTTGTTTAAGATGCCTAGTTAAAAGCACAAAGTGGTCTAACATGTTCACGAGTGCCTATTGTTTCTATATCACTGATTACTGACTGGAAATTGAAATTCTCCCACCCAGGTGTTTTCATACAGGTTTTTCGAGGTGTTGTAATAAATTTGCACACAACTGTAAAACAAAGACGAAAATAAAAAGCCCCTTGTGTGTATAAAATGAAGTAAGCCAGACAGGAAATCCCAGGACCTACTCAAGTGCAGTGGAACCGGAACATCGGACAATCGGACAATAGGATTCTAGAACCACCAGTGTAGCCAATAGCCAGCAGCAAAAACTATCCCTGCATTACCTGCTCAGTGTGGACGCTTGTCATCCTGTCCAGGGCTTCAGTCCTTTAGAAAAACATTTAATAGCACTGCAGTTCACTGGGATACGTCACAGCTGCAGCTCTGGAGGGCGGATTGATAAAGAAATGAAGACTGCAGTTTAAAGGTTGCACTAGGCAAGGAAAGTTTGCTATAAACCAAGTAAACGTTAAGTGTTAAATCGATTGATTTAAATATTAAACTAAACATCAACGAGGCTTACTTTAAAACAATCAGACGGTATATTTAAAAAATATCACTGTGCTGTGCAACGGTACTGCAATGATATACTTACCGAGGCTCTATAGCAATGCTAGTCAATGGTGTAATTGAAAGACTAGGCAAACCGTTAGAATGCTATATCTCCAGGTCCAGAAGGGGGCACTGTTGCACAGGACGCACACACACTTAAACGTAAATATTATAAACTACGATTTTTTTTGTTTTGATGCTTTTTTATTATTATTTATTTTTTACAAAAAAACAGTTCCAAAAATACAAAACATAGAAATTTCAGGCATTGATATTTCAAGTTTTTGATACCCCCCCCATCAAAAAAGAGGTTTTATAAAAAAAAAAAAAAAAATCAAATTCTAACCAAGAGTTTTCCATTTTTTTTATTTTGTTATTTTAAAGAAAAGTTCCTATGATACAGCCAAAGCAAATCTAATTAAAAGTTTAAAGATCCCTTTTTCATACAGATATATGCTCTCTTTTTTTGTTTGTTTTGGTAATACTGAGCCCAGTTAGAAAAATACAAAAAAAAAAAGGAAATCTGATAATACATTTAAAATAACAAGACTTGGCCCCTGGATCTCAAGGAACGCATCTTAGTCAAATAACATACTCAGAAGCAGGGCAGTTTAAAATGACAAAGAAAACTGCATATTCCTCTATAGCCAACTACCTGAAAAAAGGCGTTCAATCCATCTGTTTTAAACTATTCAATTAAAAAGGGCATTGCACCTTTACACTGATTTCAACTCTTTAAAAAAAACACTTAAAAAAAGTTTGAAAACATTAAGCTTGACAGAGTGCTGAGGACCTGTGCCTGGTCTACCTGTACATGTTAATCCTAACTTGTTGCATCCTAGTTCATAGTAGTATTATTATTTGCACTTACTGCAAAACTACACTGTAACCCTGTCCTGCCCTGTAACACCTGGAAATTGCCTTGGATAAAGGCAGCTACCAAATAATAATAATAATAATAATAATAATAATAATAATATTGTGTGAGAAAGGAAGCCACTGCAAGATAATAAACCCCTTTCTATCCTTTCTAACAAGGGATGTTTAAATAAAATATTGTAAATGTGACAAAAGCCTGAATAACAAAAAAAATATATTTTGTATATTTTAGTGGCTGTCCAGCTGGACTGAAGTGAGTCTTGGCTGTTAGACTCTGCTAATCTTCAGGTGTTTAAACCTGTTAACCCACAATGGGTCTGGATTCTCAGAGCTTTCCTTTCAAAACGTCGTTCGCTTGTCTGTTTGTTTGTTTTTTTTAGAAAGGCAAAACAAGCAGGTAATAAAAGTTACCAAAAACGAGAAACAAACAACCCAAGCATTTCAAATGAGGGGTTTGTTAACAGCCTTGAATTGCGCGAACGACGGCCTGGGAAACAAACAGCGTTGAGAATCCAACCCAGCACTGACAGCTCCTGAGATCTAAAGAACGGACTGTTTGGTTGGGTGGACATTGGTCTGCAAGTCAACATTCGACCTGCTTAGATTATCTGCGCAACACAAGAGCCTGATCCGTTTCCTTAAGGCATCTTATGGATCAAGTCTCAGCACCATTTTACACTGTTCGATTTTGAAGTACAGCATATCTCTATCTCAGAAAAAAAAACAACAATAAAAACTACATGGAAACCAATCCATTGGCCCACCTCTTTGGCTTGATTCACCCCACTTGCTCTGATGTAAATCACTACAGTTGTAGCACGACTGGGAATGGATACATGCTCTTAAGCATTGAAGTCACGTTATTCCACTTGCCTGCAGGGGGTGGCAATATAAAACCATTCAATAAAAACAAATACGAAGATGCACTAAATAGAGAAAGTTCATTCTAGCAGTACCACTGGGAGCCATAGAGGGCGCTGTTGTGCAGCTGAAAACTATTTGAAACGTTACTGCCTAAAATGGCCCGTCAATGTGGAGAGCTTTTAAAAAAAAAAAAAAAAAAAAAAAAAAAAAAAACACTGCAGGTTTATTGCGTTATTTTTTTACACAGCATTTTAGTTTGTCCACAGCAGCAACGGGCCAAGAGTCTTTCTATAACTACCCTGTATTGTGAAGCAGTACAGAATATCTTATTATTTTTTTATTAACACATTATCATTCCCTTAGGTTTCTTGTAAAATAAAACGATAGGTGTATATTTCTCCTAGATTTATATTTTGCACCGACATCTGGAAAGCGTGAAAACCTTGCTTCAGATGGAACAGTACTGTGGAGCTATTTGTTTTTTTTTTAACAAGGCTTAAATATTGATTGATATTGAAAGAGAGTCAAACGATGCAAAGGTCCGGGTTCAACATTAGCAGTCTCCCAGCAACCAGGTAGATTATTCCATTCGGCACGATTTAAATAATCGGGGATTTGTGATATAGACTCAAACGCTTGTGATCGGTTCACGGCAAACTCAGCAATCTAACTGCGCAAATTCAAGGGATTTAAATAAGCCTACAAGACTGGCACTTCAGGTTTGCTAAAGACGTCGCTGATTGTTTCTAGTGGACAAAAAAGGTCCATAGGCAATAAGTTTTAACTTAAGAGTTTATATATAATGTAGAAATCCCTTGCAATAACTAGAAATACAATTTAAAATGTAGTCAAGAAAAAGTTTAGAAAACGGTTTCAGACATTTCATAAATCGCTTACTTAAAAAAGTTACCCAAGTTTAGAACATGCTGCCAAAGATACAGAGAGCAAATTATCATTCTAAAAGCCACCACTAGGTGTCAGGCTTGCTGCTAATTTCTTTCCCCGCTCTCATTAACACGGCGTGCAAACCCTGACCTGAGTATTGTTCCATATAACACTACCTTGGGTTAGAAGACCGCGGTCCAGACCACAATGTATTAACGCCATAGCTGTCTAGCTGCTGATTTACACTGCATTTTCAGAGAAGACACGATGTAAAACTAGAGATCCATTTCCAAACTGCTTTGTCAGAATCAACGATGTAACAGATATATATATGCCACCACAAAACCATCTTTTCTTAGAATTCTTAGATATAAAAAAGTGTCAATTTTGACTTTCTCCTTTTAGCTATTTAAGGCTTTACACCCAAGATGTGAGATAGCTTTAGCGATCTATGCAAATAGCCCAGCATTCTGAACTTTACAGAGCAGTTAGCAATAATATCAACCGCATCCCGGTGTCTGACTCTGTGGATCAAAGAGACTCTATGGTTTTAGAACACAGTGTTGACTCCATGTTAGAGCCACAATGGCGACAGTTTCACAACCTCTGCAAGCCAACACCAACTCATTCTGTGAAGGCACCATATTCAGAGAGAGCTGACAGCTTTCTGAACGCAAACAAACAAAATTATATATATATATGCACACACAAAATAAGGTGGTATCGCTCCCCATAACATCACTTTAAGACTTTAATTTTTTAAATTTGGTACATTTTAAGGTCATAAAAAAGGTGACAGAAAATGGCATTAGTGATGATCAGAGAGAATTTCAAAACTGATTTGAAAGACCTCCCGCCTGCCTTTCAGCCCTGGGCTTCTCTCAAGCAGAGAGAGATCATTGTGCAGCATTTGATATTTTGGCTTAAAATGCCACACAAGTAAAATAAACAAATTCAATTTTAAAAACGATACAAAACTAATAAGAAAAAAAAAAAAAGGAAAGCGTTTCAGGATTTCTAAGGAAGCTGTTTCAGGTGCCCAAAGTAATGGCTAAATAATAATAATAATAATAATAATAATATATATAATGTGTAGTGTTTGTGTTTTTATACTGTTTGCATCAGAAATAACGGTGCCACACTACAGCAGGTATTATATTAACCTCTACTCTGCATTCCGGATTTCAATAGTCCTTTCAGCCAATCAAAGGTTTGTGAAGATTTGTGGCGACCAATCGGATGCCTGGTTTTGTTGATCATGTTCACAAATACACAGTTCCATGCACCCCACCACTGCCGTCAAGTTTGAAGACTTGCACTTCCTTTAAGAAGCGATTCTGCTCTGTGCGTACCCCACTGGTAAACTTCAGTGGCACTCAACACTTAAGGCAAAAAAAAAATTCATCACGCAAGGACAGCTTCAGAAAACACAGTCTCAACTCGTATCACTGGGCCAGTTGGCTTGTCATGTGAGGACCTTTCGGCTCTCCAGCTGTCCAGATCTAACTACCTACAGTTTTCACTTCTTAACTACTGTAAAGCACTCAGTCACTAACATCCAGCGACCGGTCTGAGACTGTTAATCTCTTTGGACCTCTGCTCATTTTCCCCAACTACAGTTTTGGTCCCAGTACAAATCTAGAACTTTATCCAGAAAGGAACAATCCAATAATGAAGTCAGAAAAAAAAATATATTATTTTATAAATATCCTGTTTTCAGAGACTAACTGCTCCCTCCCTCACCCCCTAAGAGAAAGGGTGCTCCCTCCAGTCCAGGGCAGGCTTGAGGCATGGAGACTGAACTGCTCCCTCACCCCCTAAGAGAAAGGGTGCTCCCTCCAGTCCAGGGCAGGCTTGAGGCATGGAGAGTAATCTGCTCCCTTACTAACAATGTAACACTGCTCCCACATTATCCACCCACTCCTAATTATAGCAGCCTAGATATTGTTTCCAATAGGAAACCAACAGCACATTTCCATCGGCACTGTGAGCCACGATTTGCAAATCTCCTTCCAGTATCAAACCGGATCAATCTGACTCCCTCCCTGCGGTCTAGTGATCCAATCTACAACCGTTACACAGAGGGTCTGCTCTATGCATCAAAGTGCCAATGTTTTCCTGATAGCAGAGTTAATGGTCTCACAGCTCGAAAGGTTAAACTCTCAGCTGTCTCCAGCATCTGGCATGAAACGCTTTTTAGATCATTTCTTCTAACTGATCTATTTCTGCCAGTGAGCCTGCAACCCCAAATGCATCCGCTTAAACAACATGTCAAGAGAGAGGGCGTCAGAAATAGCTTTTCAATGGCAATCCTTCTAGATCACTCGGAAGAGGTTCATGTTTAGCTGACAGTTCTAAACATTTTTTTTTTAATATGGCTGTGTTTCCTCATATTGCTCTTAAACTTTCCACACAAAATCCCAGTCAATACACAACATCCACAAGAACAATACAAAATAATGAAAGAAGAATAATTTTTTTTTTAAAGAAATACTAAGCAGTAGAGAAAGAGGTTTCACCAGGAGGGCTCCCTCGGAGCGCCCTCTCTTTTGGAAATATTAAAAGGCACAGTGGGGGGGGTGCTTGGCTGTTGATGTATTTTTTAAGGTGGTATTTTTTTTTGTTTATTGTTTAATGTCATGGAGTCCGAAGGTGGGCCAGCCCAGTGTAAACGTTCTCTGCCTGGCTCAGCTCCTCGAAGACGGGGATCAAGTTCAGCAGCTCAGTATCATCCAGGTCATCAAACCAGGAGACCACCGGGACCTGAGATGAGACAGAGAAGAGAGAAGACAGCGAGAGAAGAGTGAGAGGGAAGACAGCGAGAGGAGAGTGAAGAGTATGTGAATAAGCAAGCGAGCAAGAGACGAGTGTGAGTGGGGAGACAGATGAGTGTGGGTGAGCGAGAGGAGAGAGAAAGAGTGAGCGAGCAAGAGAGAAAGTGTGACAGGAGAGAGAAAGACTAGTGAGACAGATTCTTCCCCACAGGAGTACCTAATTACCTAAATGTGCAATTCCTTTCCCCCACAGCAGACTAGCTCATTGAAATCCTCTGCATTTCTGTGAAGAGGCGATCACCATCTATAATGGGCACTAAGGTGACAGTAAGTTAGTGTCCAAAGAATTAGCAGCCAGCTAGTCTCCCCAGAAATATGCTACTCAGATTTAGATTTCCCATAGCACACAGGGATTACACATAGCAGCCCCCATCCTTCTATATCATTTAGACCCAGCCTATAATCTGCTCCTCAGCTTCAGTGCACCCCACAGTGCACAGCGCCCCCTGGCTGCACTCACGGCGTTCTCCGGGTGGAAGATGTAGGAGGCGGGCGAGTTGTCCAGGATGAGAGTCCTGCCCAGGTCCCGGCCCAGCCTGCTCAGGTCCTTCACGTAGCAACCCTGGTGGAAGACGCAGGACTCCCTGAAGAGCCGGACCTGGAACACGCCGTGCTTATCCAGGAGATCGGTCACCGGGTCTGCGTACTGAGGGGGGAGAGGGAGGGGAGCACATTACAGCTAGGGCCAGCAGGGGGCGGGCTTCTACACTAAACCAGGGGGAGAGGGAGGGGGAGCCCGTTACAGCTAGGCCAGCAGGGGGCGGGCTTCTACACAAAACCAGGGGGAGAGTGATGAGTTACAGATAGGGCCAGCAGGGGGCAGGCTTCAACATTACAACGGGGGGAGAGTGATAGATTGTGGCAGCATGCTTTAACAGAAAGGGGAAACGAGGGGCGCGAGTTACAGGTACAACCAGAAGAGGGCAGGCTTTAACACAACAACAGGGGGGAAACAGCGGGACACTTGCAGCTCTGGAAAACAGACAGCTGCGTATTCAAATGATCTGAACCCCACTCAAGCAAACTATTCTGGGGTTTAGCAGGTAGCTGGTAAGTAACTGTTATCCTTATTTCCACAGTATTAAAAACAACAAACACGTTCCGTCACCTTCAAAACATCATTTTTCTTTGCCTGCAGCTACTGCACGCGCACCTGAAACGGGAAGTCGTGGTGGGAGCGTTACCTTTGCTAAACTGGCAGTGAATAAAACACATTCGAACAACTCTCCCATTCTCCTTAGAAACTCGTCCACATGAGGTCTCTTCAACACGTACACCTGAAGACAGAGCAATCAAGCAGGCACAGAGATTAAAACATTAGCTTAACCTCCCTGATCCCCATTGCTTTGAGAAACCCCTGCACTGGAACCAAAAAACAATAAATCACACACACACTCACATATGAACACTGTTACTATACACTGTCGGTACAGAACATCGTAACTAAACTACTGATCAGGCAGTGTAGGCAAACCTGAACCTTATTACAGAATTACTGAATTACATGAACC
Organism: Polyodon spathula; assembly: GCF_017654505.1. Classification (NCBI taxonomy): domain Eukaryota; kingdom Metazoa; phylum Chordata; class Actinopteri; order Acipenseriformes; family Polyodontidae; genus Polyodon; species Polyodon spathula. The sequence continues at coordinate 140,383 of NW_024472298.1, read as the reverse complement.
GTGCAAGACTATGCGTGTTTCAAACTTGGGGCAGTTGTCTGCATATCTGCTTGTGATTCCGTGATTTCTTCAGTCTCTGGTGTCACCGGACACGTCCTGAAACAAGTAATCAAGAATAAGCCGCGTGGCCAGGATACAGCCTATCCTGGATTACTTGAACCAAGCTGCATCCAACTCCTAGCTCCAGGAGAATCCTGCGGGGGAGGCCTCATTCCCCCCGACAAATCAGCCAAGAGGAGTCTTTTCAGAAGCGCTGGACTGGTTAGTAAACACGGCAAATTATCTTAACTGAAACAGCAACAGAGAAGCATAAAGAATAATGTGATACTGAGCTAGAAAAGATATCGCCACTCGCAACAGCAGATCAGTAACCTTAACCAAGCTCCTTCAGCTGCAGCCAACTCTAGATATCATCAGTGTTGACTCTATCGCTAAATCATATACAATTTACAAAACAGCCTATAAATTGTCAAGATATTTCCGAGCGATAAACCTTCCACTGAGCTGCTAAAAGACTATTTCAATTTGAGTCTGTCCCTGTTCTTGAGTCTACAGCGCTGATCAAATGTTTTGCATCCCCTGCAATTTTAGGATTGAGACAATGGTAGAAAAAAAGATATATGAACAGAACTCAGATCTTGCATTTACATCATGTAATCAAAGAAACTGCAAAATATCTACCAGAACCCGTAATAGGGTTAGAAATGTCACGTTTTAAAATTGTCAGTTTTCTGTTAAGTATATGGAAAACTACAAAGCGCTGTGCAATTCGATACGTTAACGAAACATCATTGAGCAGGTTTCATTCGACTTTACAAAGCAGCATTTGTTAATTCTACAGGGGGATGAAAACGGCGTGTTCCTGTCATCTTCCTGGGACTCGGCCAGGCTTCCCCTACCTGATGCGTCGTGCCCTCGATCTCCACAGGCACTATGAAGTCCGCGTTGCTGATTGGCTGAAAGAAAAGAGGCACTGGATCAGAAAAAGAGAGACGCGCACGTTCAAATTAGAAAAATCCGAGGACTGCGTGCTGTAACTCTTATTGATCAACTGCTTTCCGATTGCCCCCCTTGTCCTGGGACCCTGAGGAGCTACGTGAATTTGTGTGGGGTTTTACTGTGTTCCATGCTGCCATCTTTAGCGGGTCTCCATTTAAATATTTTAACCTCTTTCCTTGTTAAATAAAAATAATACGCTGATGTAAATAACAAGTGCAGGTCCTGGCTGTGGTTCTGGAGTGGCGTGTCGTGAATGGGCAGCAGCAGACAGCAGAGATGTCAGTACCTTGAAGGAGCTGTGCACCAGTGTCTCGTCCAGGTCTATCACCACGCACACCTTGCCCTGGTCCTGCGGGGTCACCTCGGGCAGTAGGCATGTACCTGGGATCTGACAGAGAGCGAGAGAGAGAGACAGTGAACAAGCGCAGCATCGATCCAGCTGTGGCTTAGCAGGGTACAAGCTGATCAAATAAACCTCTTTTGGGGGTATTACTTTTTGCTGCACACGTTAGTTTTGCTGCATTTTAGACAAGCGGTTGTTTTTTGTATTCTCATCAAACTTTAACAGCCCGCAGTTAGGGCTGCATGCAGAAACCTGCATATAGAATTTGGAATAGTTTTCCTCCTGCATTCGGAACACGCTTGAGGAATTCCCGCTATGCTATCCCAGAGGCTCCAGGCAATACTCGGAATAACGCTTCCAGGTGAGATGGACTTCAATAGAGATGTGCCGGGAATAGCGCTTTCCAGCCGGGCACTACATCTCTGATGAAGAAGTCGGTGGCTTTTTTTTTGGAAGTCATGCACACTTGCTACAAAAGCATTTTCGTTGCAGTTAAATAATGTTACGATGCAGAATGCAGATGAGAAACTGGATGGAGGGGGCATTTCTGCTGGTATAACACCGTGTCACACAACAGACCAGCGGCTCGGTTTATCTGACAGATCGTTTGTGCCCCAGGTTCTACTACAGTTCAAGTACCCCCTCGTTGCTAACACTAAAGGTTATTCGTTTGCTCGAAGCAGTTCACTGCAGGCCCTGACAAGAACTGTCACTTTCAAACCCTTGCTATCAAACATTTTAAAATCATGCCGGTCTCTCTGTGAAAAGCCTAGCGACTGGCTTGCATCACAGGAGTGTTAGTAACAGGGAGGGGATTACGGTCAGTACAGTCAATCGCTCAGAGTGTCAGAATGTCACACGCCTAGCAATTTGAACCATCCCAGTCAAATGGAAATCAGCAGCATCCGATTGGTTTAAAGCAGCTTCCCGAAGCATATCCCATGCTGGCTGTCTGTTTAGAAGTCGCTTGCAAATGCAGGGAAAATGAACCCTGAAACTCTTTGCATGTTTGTTTCATGGAGGTTGCCCACTCTGACACGCTGAACTGGGTTTAGTGATACAACATCGTCCGTTACGTACTTGATAATACTTGTAGTGTAGTGTTTGAAGCAGATCAGACTAAACAAAGACACAAACAACAGTTAACATCGTTTCAATTTCACCCAGCGACTCTGTGAAGATTACCCATCACCTGCTTCCAGACCGGGTTTGGTCACCGAACTATTGCAGACAGTGAAGGAGGATTTACAGATCGGGGATTCCTGCTGCATAGCAGTTTGATCCCTTCCTGGTTTTACTATAATACACACCTGAGTTTGTGTCCTATACCCTATGCTTAACCAAGCAGCGTGTACTAAAAACCAGAATGGGGGAAAACTGCTATGGAACAGGAGTCTTACTCTCAATCCCTGCTAAACGAACTGGCGCGGGAGAGAGTCTGGTTCGCTGGTTCTTAATCTCTTAAACTCTTTTCTGACCAGTAGACACCAAACAAACAACTGGAAGAATTTGGTCTCCCGTCACATCTGACGCGCGCCACCCTGCCACCAGCCCCAGTGTGAACAACTGTAGTCACGGCGACCGGAGCTGCTGTTACCTTGGCAACCAAGCCGTTCTCCTCGGTCTGCAGCAAGTGGTCCTGGCACGGGGGAGGCTGCGGCGCATTCTGTGCTCGGAGGCAACAGAACAGAGCTTTGAAGATACTGCGGCTTCGAGGCTTCGTGGGGGAGGATTTCTTAACCAGGCCTGCGGGGGGAGAGAAAGAAAGGCTTCATTCACGTCAAAGTAAAGGCTTCTTTGATGCAGGAACAAGCAAGGCAGGGCTATTCCCGATCAATCACATTTTGTTTGAATGAGAAGCTGTTCATGTCAATTCTATGGGGTCCGAGAAAAGACCTTTCTTTTCCAAGACTCAGGCTAAATGCCTTTTGTAGTACAGCATTGAAAGGAAACTTAACACAGTACGCTTACACACCTAGCAATCGTATTTCGTGAACAAAAACTAGTGATCGCCAATGAAAAAAGCTGATGTTTTTAAAACTGATACACTGCGATGCACCTGGAAAGATCAGGGATGAAGTTCTGCACACAGATGAGCCATAAGGGCACCTCACTCCTGATAATCAGTAATACTGTCTATACACACACACGCACACACGCGCACACACACACACACACACACACACACACACACACACACACACACACACAGATACTCTCCATAGCCTGTGCTGAAGAATGTCCTTACCAAGTTTCATTGCAAATCACAGCTTCTCTAGATATAGCCGTATAGACCATATTGCACAGGCACACAATCTAAAATTTCCTAAAAGCATCCTATATCAGAAAGGGAAAACTGGTTTACAGAAGCCAATGTTTTTGTTACAGTGAAATAGAAAGTGCCCAAACCATCACAGTACTGCAGGGTTATCCTTACACTGGCAATCGCCCTTCTTCTATTATAACTGAGCGTATTCACTAGAACATGTTATGCAACGTGCGTTTTACTTATATAACATGAATCCTCTCCCTTTAAAGAAATCGACATTACATAACATCGAACGAGATGCCGTGTCTGTGCTGGGCCACAAGAGGGGGCTGCAAGTCAAACTTTGCCACAGCAGCGCAACACACAAGATGAAAGAACATCTACAGGACCTGCAGTCACAACCAACCCAGCCCTGTCAGAGGAAGACACAACTTAATACAACAGCTTCCAAAATTCAAACGAATATTCTTTCATCTTTAATCAACAGGGAATAACAATCTGTAATGATGTGGGGTTTTTTGTTTTTTTTAAAATGAATATTTGAATGAGTGTCCCAGCAGTACAGCAAGTAGACTGGATGCGTGTTATTTATTTTCTTGCTCTGGTTTGCACGGTTCGAAACATTCCTTTCTAACATTCTGAAAGAGAAACCCACATGGTCACTTTCTGTTTTTGCCTCGCTCGCAGTGCTAGTCTTTCAATGCAGCCTTCGTTTCATATCAGAAACAGTGCGTCGGACTGAGTGAGTGAGGCTTAACAAGAGAGGCGAGGTGGGTGTCAAGCACCACAATTCTCCAGTAAGGAGCCTCTGAAACTTTATGCGAATTATTTCAGTAAAAGAGGTTGAAAGCAGATTCTCCGAAAGGTCTGGGCGATTTACTACAGTAATTTTGGGGGCACCGAAGTTACATTCAAGCCCTAGTTACATTCAAAACATTGTCTAAAAGTTTCATCTTCTAAGTACAACTTAATTTAAGGTGATAAAGTTCTTGATAAAAAAACACAAGGCAGTCAGGCTGGATCTTAGTTGAGGTCCCAACCCACACAATTAAGGCAATTTTATGGCTATCAGCCACCTTTTTGGGATGTGTGTCTCAAAGACTAGGGAGAACCCATTTATATTTGAATTTTTTTTATTAAATGTATGCAGAACACTGTGCTGGTGAATCATCACCCTGAATGTATTTTGAATAAAAACTGCAGGGATGGAAACAGACTCCTTTTGCATAGCAGCTTCAGCCATTCCAGGTTTTACTGCCAGCTTGATTATCCTCAGTGTACAGGTAACAAGCTCAGGTGTGTCCGATTAAAAACTCACAGTAAAACCAGGAATGGATCAAACTGCTATGCAATGGGAGTCTTATTTCCATCTCGGAACTACAACTACAGTTAACTTATTAGCTAGAACCCTTTTATATAACAGCGCTCCTGTGCGGCTGGCGTTCCACTGCAGCTAACTGAGAGGCGAGGGGCAGGAAATGGGAAACATCCATTCAGCCACCATTGCACAAGCTGTTTAGATTGTCTTCCACTGAACTCTGCTAAGGACACAGCGGAAAGAAGAAAAAAAAAAAAAACACCTCACAGATTTAACTGAAGCACTTGATGAGATGCCCAGAGCCATAACTTCATTTCACAGGAAGAACCTTTACAAGGAAAGCGTTTTTTTTTTTTTTTTTTTTTTTTTTTTTTTCAGTAGCACTGGGCTCGTTAAAAGGTTGCTTCACACTTCAGACCGACCTGACTTGCGGTCGGAGGCGAGGGTCTGCGACCCTGTGCGACCCGGTCGGAGTGACATCATCCTGCTTCTCAGTCGCGCAGCCTTTTCTCGCGTGTCCGCGACCGTCGGGGGTGGATGAAAAAATGTCAACATTTGCTGCACGGTCGGAGTGAAGCTGCCCTCATTAATCTCTTTGGGAAGTGAAGAGAGATGTTGTTGCCACCAGGTTGAATGGAAGTTTTAACCCAGAGATCCACTGGACAACTGCAGCAAATCTAAGGGTTATTTCCAAGTGATCTACTTAAAAAAAAAAAAAAAACTAGAACAGGAAGCAGCACCCTTCTGAGTGTAAAAAAACACACATTAGAAGTAATCTCTGCCATTTCTTTTATACTGTACATGTGTAAGCACAGGCATACAGTATACACTCCCCAGCGGCACCAGATTTCTGATTTTCAGAACGAATCTAGAGTACGCGTCGGCCACTCGTTTATTTCATTTTTAGAAACAGTTTGTGTGAACTCTATGGAGTCCGAGAAGACCCTGCCACAACTCTGACAAAAAACAACCACGTTATAAAAACGCACACAGATTAACATGGGACAATTGTGCACACAGTGACTGAAGAGGCTGAGAGAATCGTTCAGGCAGTCGGTCTCCATTTAACCTTTGATTAAGAAGCATGCAATATTAGTAAGGGTAATAATATTAAATTAGCAAGGTAAAAAAAATCACAGAAAGAAAAACTACTATCCTTAACTTCCTTCAAATAAGAAGATATATAGCGGGTGAGCTGTGCATCACACCTGCTGCTGCAGAGTCACTTCCAATAGGACCCGTTTGTCTCATCCGAAGGATGGAGCACAAGAAGGTTCAGTGACTTGCTCAGGGTCACACAGTGAGTCTGTGGCTGGGATTGAACCTGGAACCTCCTGGTAACAAAGCCCCTTTCTTTAACCACTGGACCACCACAAACGGCAATTTCTTTCTGAATTTTGAACCTAAATAATCGCGGACTTGTTGAAAAAGCCCTGAGCTGGCTTCCCTCCAGCACACCCCTGCCAGGGCCCCAGCCCTCAGTCAGAACAACATTCCAGTGCTGGGCTGTTTACACTCCACACGCTCGGAGCGAGCGGGAGGGAACCGCTCAGCCCCATCTTACTGGGACAAGCTAATCAAGGGCCACTGTGGAAGCACAGCCGTCCGAAACTGTGCATCTCAAAGATATCTGTTCACACGTTTCTGTACTACCTCACGAGGGGCAGGATCGTTAAAAGTATTAAAATATTAAATGTAATTAAAAACACAGCTCCGTCAAACAACACAAAAGCAGTGCACAGAACGGCAGATTGTAAAAGCTCCCCCGGCAACAGATTCTATTACAGCAGCTGCCCTCACAGGCACACTACGCACTCAGAGACAAAATGTGCAAGATTCCAGAGGTGAGCTTGCCTGGAAGACACACAGTCTCCCTACTGCAGGTCTGCAAAACAGACAAGGACGATCAAGACTAACGAACAAGAAATAGAGGTCAAGCAGGGCTACTGAGAACGCTGGTCTATCTGAAGTGTCCTGGCTCCAGGCTGTGCTTTGGTCTGTTTTTCACTCTAGACTTGGAAAGGGGAAGTTGCATGGTGCCTGCCTGCCTGCCTCCCTTCCTGCCAGCAGGGAGTCTGACAGCAGCCAGTGCTATTGTCTCTACACATGTGTGCAGTGACAAAGCACCAGCACGACTGGCTGGAAGTGGGTGCACATCACTGATGCTGTTAACGTATGCACCTGGATAGAGCAACGAATTCCCTAACAGACAGGTAATCTACCGTTCTATAAATCCAGCGACAGAATAATTGGCCATACTGTTAAAGCAGATGCAGAGCTTGATCGAAGGAAAGGAATTCTCCAGATTCATCTGCTTAATCAGACTTTCTTCACCATGTGTTGAACTTGTTATATTAAAAAATAGACATACTCTGTTCATTCTTGGAATACCTACAGTACTAAGTATTGAGAACACTATCATTGAAAAGCAAGAAGCAAAGAAAATAATAAATCACAAAGCTGAAAACATCCACGTGCATATAATTATACGTTGTAATCTAACGCATGCACCGAGAAAAATGTACTATTTAAAAAGCACAAAATGTAGACTTAATGACTTCTAACGCAACTGAAAACATGCCTGTGCTAGAAATGTAATATATAAAAAGGGAGGCATGAGGCTGTAAATCAAGCGAAGGGTTTCGCAAAATGAAAAAGCAGGCCGATGAATAATTGCTGCATCTCTACAACCTGGAATGCTTTGAATTCGATTTCGGAGCTGCATTCTTGTGCACAAGGTGTGAGCGAGAGCCACAGAGCGAGAGAGGGAGCTTTCATCACCCTGCTGGAAAACTGAACAGGACATCTCGGCTTTACAAAGTTACACAGACAGGGCATAAGAGGCAGGAAGGAAAGTCGCTTGTTGCAAAAACAAATGCAACTCAAAATTTGGGCCACTGCCTTTAAAGAGCATGCGCGAAGGAGTGACCTTACCAAGCGTTTCCCAATTGAATGTTCCAGCTGCAGCAAAGAGGCCCCATCCGCTCTCCGCTGCAAGAGGCCCCTTTGCTGAATCCCTGTCACATGAAAGACAGCTTTTTTTTTGTTTTGTTTTGTTCCTTCCGGTGAAATCACATTCGCTCACTGTACAAACACACACAGGCTTAGAGTTTAATCCCTGACTCTTATCCAAGCAGCTGCTTGGTTATCAGCACTCCCCCTCAGTTTTCAAGGATATAAGAGCATCGCTCTGAACGGCTGTTTACGAGTGGATGCTGCAGCTGCTGCTTTACACGATCCCCAGGCAAGTCCTGTGCCATCACTGGAGGCTGGGAGACACAACTCGACCCACACGCGAGGTGTACAGAAGACTGTACCACTGGCTTCCAGTAGACACTTGTGATATAAATTTGTAGTTTTTTTCTTTTTTATTACATGTTAAATAAAACATCTAAAATAGGCGATGCAAAACTTTTGGCCACAGCTCTACGCTATAACCAGATCATCCACAGCTCTACACTATACCCAGATAAACCACAGCTATACCCAGATCATCCACAGCTATACCCAGATCATCCACAGCTATACCCAGATCATCCACAGCTGGATTCTGGGAGAATGAAAAGCCTAACATGCAAGAGAACCAAGCAAGACACTGCGCAACGAAAAAGCATTCAAAACAAACCAACACACATTCGAACGCTGGGTTCCTTTACTTCGATTAAACCGACGTGTGTAACAAAATGTTTATTTTTCCACACCAGAGATTTCTTTAGTGTTATAAGCTGCAATACACATTTGCAGCAGATTTCATACATGCATTATAAAACGAAATATTCAAACTTTGAACGAATATTCGAAGACATTGGACATCAACTGGAAAGTGAGTTTTTTTTATATCGATCCATCTCACGTGTGGAAGTGCATTTTTCCCTCAACTAATGTTTTGCTACAATAGCAGCCATCCCAAATGACCACGCTGAATGTTGCTCTGCTGTTGGCAGCCGCTGCTGAAAAAACAGCTCAAAGTCTGAACGCCCCACCCAAAGTCTGTCTGGATTTATTCATCTCCTTCAAGCTCTACGAGCAACTTGTTCTGAAACCATAAAGGGCTTGTCTGTCTCTGGAATCAGTCTTGCTGAGGTCAGTTCGCCCTGCCTCAATAAACAATGCACACAAGCCCGGAACACATCAATTCTTTACTTTCTTTATTAAAAAAAAAGAAGGAGCCAGTGGGCACCAGGTCTAAAGATCAGCTCCGTCAGTGATCAAGACAGTTCAACTGCTGGGGTGTCTCTCTGCAGACAGGTGCATCAGTAACACAGAGCAAGGCACCACCATGCATCTCTCAAAACACTTCTGCGTGCTCGTGACAGGGGCAGACGATGGCTGCGGAGGCATGGAATGCCGTAAATGAACTGGCACAATGACCCGAACGCTGAATGGAGGCAGCACGCAGCCCGTGCGAATGGGTCGCACCCAAGCTGAAAATAAAGTAATCTACGAGGGTCAGATCACGTAGTTTGCTTGTTCCCCCCTTGCCTTTGTCCAGGTCTAGCTCCAAGAACGCAAGTGAAGGTATAAAACACAAGGAACCTAGTTAGAAGAAGCAGCTATTACAATTACAGCTGACTGACAAACTTCTAAACCAATTGGTTTCAATTCTAAAAGGGAAGTCCTCCCACAGCTCAATACAAGTTGTATCTTGTAGAATTTTCATCTGGCTACACCTTTGTATGCTTCCCTCGCCGGTAATAAAATGACGACTAACACTGAAAACTTTGTACGTTGTAAATATGAAGATGGGCCCTAAAAAAGGGTTCAGAACTGACTCATTACAACACAGTTAATGATCGTTATAGAGCGATTCCCTGCAATTCTCTCTTCAGGGTCACAGAATGAGACACAATAATACCCAAAAACCACAGTTTCCTAGCTGACTCTTATCTCAAACTCCAACATCAAAAGATAACGGACTCTCTCTAATCTGGATTGACCTATAATCCCAGCCATATTATCACAATGAAATGCAAGCCGACAGGAGCCGTACCCAGTCCATAATTCTACCGTAAAGCATGCTGTCAATTCAAATGGCTATTGCTTATTTTTGATGATGAAATACAAGCAAGAGACTTTGTTTTTTTTTTGTTTTTTTTTTTTTAAATAAACAAATGGGAGGTATTTTTTCAGTATGGTAGAAATTATGACCAGTCCTCAAATCATTAAACCCATTTAGTGCCAAATAAAATTCTTTGAAAAAAATCCGAACACAAGCTGTATTTATGTAATTTCATAAGATAAATTTAGGCTTAATTTCTGTGGTTAACAAAATTATGACAACAGAAAATTTAAACAAGCTGATGCCAGTTTAAAAAAAAAAAAGTTACAAAAATTACAAAACAGCCTGTCCTCAAATGAGAACAACGGCACTTCAAGAGTTAATCTGACCAGGGTAGGATTTCAAATGGTCGGGATTAGCAAGAGTCCAGTATATTCTGAAGTCTGGGTTTCAATGGTAAGAACTCAGGAGTTGTAACTGCACAACAGATGGACGATTCTACATGAAAATTATGACCTCTCTCCTGCATGCGGACCATAAAGGTGATGCAATATCTGGGGCCAGCGCTGCACAAATAAAGCAGTGAGAATTACTGGAAAGTGCTGCTTTAAACACATAAGACCCACCTGCGATCACACTGTACACCCAGCAATAAGAAAGAGGGCCAGTCGCTCTGAAACTCCCACGCTGGGACAGAGAGGAACGGCAATTGCATTCTGCAAAGCAAAAGAGATCTGCCATATTCTGTGTAACAGTTTCATGGTCATAAATAAGCAGTACAATAAATAAATAAAATTACAGGAAACAAGCTGCATCGATTCTATTGAAAAACTGCTTGCACAGGTTAGAACATTCTGTGTCATCGTACCACACATTTCTAGAGTTTTGGAATTGTGATTTATACATGAAAGACTTTTAATCTGGATAACAGCGATCCGGATTTTGTCATCGAGATTACTTTCATCTGGATGGTTTTGATCAGATTTTTCAGGATTATCTCACCGCTGGATTACATTTATCCAGATTACAGATTATTCACGATTACGAAATCCAGATCACTTATCCAGATCAAATAGGGCTCCTGGTGGGGGTAAGGCAGTATCACTGTGGATTAAACATTGTCCCTTATCAAGAAACAAACCTGCTGAGAAATACTCAACACAGCATCGAAACCAACAACGCAAGGACCACAGACATTTCATTATTTTAATCTCGGATAGGTTACGATGTCTGAGCTGGGACGATAGTAAACTAGCGTGCTATTTAACAATTCTACCATTTATTTGAAAACAATGCTGATAATTGTGTTGGCTGATCTGTTGTATTACTGGGGTTCGCATTAACAAAAGCAGAGTTGCTGCAAGTCTCTATGTTTAACAATATACAGGTTTGGCAATAAGAGCCCCATTGCATAGCAGTGTGATCCACTCCTGGTTCTACTAGGAGCTTAATAAAGACACATGCGCTTGTTACACTGGGGCTAATCAAGCTCATAGTAAAACCTGGAACAGGTGAAACTGCAATGCAACATGAGCCTTGTTCTCATCCCTGATAGAGATATTGCACACTGATATTTGAGACTCTTGTCAGTCTTCCAAAGAGTAATGTGATGTAATGCAAGACCTTTGATTAAAAAAGGTCAGTGTACAGTATGTGACATTGGAGGAGTCCTCAATACCAAGCTGCTGGAGAGCCCAAGACTTTCCGATGTTTGTGTATTTGGACGATCACAAACGAGAAGAAACTGCTGCAGTTGATTTGACTCTGCTACGCCCTGCAGCTGGATTTCAGAGCGTTTCACAGCCCTGGGGAATCACCCTGCTTGATACAGTCCAGGGAGATTCCCTACTTCTGTAAAATTTTATTAAAAAACCAGCAGGATTTGATTACACAGGAACCCGTCACCAAAACCTTTTGACATCAGACCCTTGGAATGGCATGCAAACACTGCCCAGCAAAACATACTTTTATTTCACTCAACACAAAACACATTTTTGTAAATACCACATTTTAATAAAAAATATATATCTGTGTGTGACTGAATCCATTCCAATTCATTACAGGATTTAACATATGACTCCCACTGCATAGCACTTTAATCCTTCCCTGGTTTTACAATGAGTTTAGAAACACCGGGGCTAATCAGGCTCACTTTAAAACCTGGAATGGGGGGGGGGGGTACTGCAAGGCAGCAGGACTCTTCTTTCCTTCCCTGCGTCCTCTACGCCGTTCCTGTTCATTTCAGTACATTCTCCGAGGGTCAGCGGTGTTTTGGTTTGAATTTGTCCTTGCACGGGCTGGTCCCTGGATTGCTGTGTTTTCTCTTTGTGGGTCTGGCTCAACGTGTTTGGTGCTGCGTTAGTGTGAAGCAGAGTGTGAAGTCCTGTGCACGCTCAGGGGGTCACTCAGGGCAGCCACCCCTGGAAAGCAGGCTTCAGAGAACAGGCTTCCTCGCACAGTAAATACAGAGGCTCACCCAGGAAGGTAGCACAGACCCACGCAGCAACAGATCTAGTCAAGCCAACCACACACTGCACTATAATTAAAACTACTTCACTTAAGAGAAAACAAAATGATGTAAAAATCGAGGTCCTATTTTAAGTGTCTCTGCAGTAGCAGACAAGGGCGCTGGAACTAGGGGTGCTGCAGCACCCCCTTGCTTTGCATGGCTTCCATCACATACAGGGGTTACAGTTCTGTTGAATGGCTTTCAGCACCCCCACTTTAAAAATCGTTCCAGTGCCACTGGCAGCAGATGTGATGCACAGTTCCACCCCCTTAGCCTCTGCTAAATTACTAAATAATAAACAACAGGATACATGATCATCAAAAAAACACACTATAATAAAACCTGAGGTTTATAAAACAACACGGTATTTATGGAGGGGTGAGGCCATTTTATTTATTTGTCATTTATTACACCTTCATTTTGACTCTGTCTGCTGTAGGTTTTATTCACCGATCCGAATCAAATCGCTGCTCTGGGTTCATGCATCTCAGCACACTTGCTGTCTGCCTCTATGCTGGCTGCTCTCGTTACCCGGATGCTATCTGGTACCGCTGCCCTGATTTTACAGATTCTTAAACAAGAAATATGCTACCTTACAGTTTTGCAGATAATGACAGAGAAATGTGATAATTTAGGAACCCTGTTGTAATCGCCTAATCCTTTGAGCAGCAAAATAAATAATAATAATAATAAATAATAATCTTTGAAGGAGGTGTCACGCAAACCACAGCACAATGAACAGCAATTGCTAGTTACCACATTAAAAAGGATCTACACGTTTGTCGCACGATCACTACAGGAATATTTTCGGATTGGCTTTGTCGCACTGGTGTGGTCGACCCGACGCCTCGTTAAACACACACAGGCTGACACTGTAACACTGTCCCTGTCGCAGCCCCCCGCGTTTTGCACATTCAAGTCTTTTTTTTTTTTTTTAAAGAAAGGTATTTATTCATTTGTTTATTCTAAAGAAAGGCGTATGTGTATTCACCCCCACTTGTATATAAAAGATTAGCTGTGCGGGAAAGAAAAAAGCGATCACAGTGAAGTTCATGTCCGCTCTGGAGCAGTGCAGACACGCCCTACTGCTACAAGCTTTCCCTCGGAGTGTGGAGTCCAAGTCACGGGCATTGGAGTACACTGCTGTCGCTGTCGCCTCCCTTACTATTATTATTATTATTATTATTATTATTATTATTATTATTATTATTATTATTATTATTATTATTATTATTATTATTATTATTATTATTATTATTATTATTATTATTATTATTATTATTATTATTATTATTAATTCATTATTATTATTATTATTATTATTATTGTTAGTAATAATAATCATCATAATAACATAAATATGGTTATTTTGCTGATAGAAACACTATAAAAACTAAATTCTAATGTACAATAATAATTAATAATCACGTCTAATATGTTTTTTTTTTTTTTTGTTAGTTATTTATGTATTAAAACCTGTTTGTTTACAAAATAAACAAATAGTTGCACAACGGGACACAATTTTTTTTTTAAAAATTAAGAATCGTGTTTCGGATCCCTTGGTTTCATACTGAAAACAAATATTACACATTCCCTCGTGCAGAATATCGACAACAACAAAACAAGGAATAATATTAAACTAAAATAATAAGGAATGACGTAGAAGCCCCGTCACCTATGTCAAGGAATACAAGCAATATATTTGCTGGATAAATTACACACACGAATAATATTTAAAAGGCATTCGTTTTTGGAGGGTGTAAACTACTCTGAATAAAAACAAACCGAAAGTCTGACCCCCCCTCCTAACGCAGTTCTCTCCAATCACAGAATTAGGCAGGTTTGTTTACACTGCAAACTTAAATGAAATATATACGACTCACGTCTATTTTTAAAAAACGAAAAAGATCCGGAGTCATACAGGTCGTTATGCCATGTTGTGTCATGTACATAAATAGGTTTTGGAGAGGGGGCGGGAATATAGTTATGTGTACTGATAAAAAATTAATTTGACGTGGAATAAGCGTGTAACTGTCCACAGACTCCACGCAGAATACATTTTGTACACTGCGCTGGTGTGTGTGTGTGTGTGTGTGTGTGTGTGTGTGTGTGTGCAAAACAAACTATCCCCAATGTTTCCAGACAGAAATCTAAACACGGTGTTTCTTGTAGCAAAGACCGCCTGGGTCAATTTTACATCACTGTGTCGCTGCTGTTTGTAACAATTACAGGACGCCAGCAAACCGCAGGTAATGTGCAACACAGTCTAATGGATTGAAGGCGGCCTGATGGCGGTTACACCGCTCTTCCTGACACTGTGTCCAGTCACTGAGGCGACAGTGTAGCGACACAGTCCTGTCTTTTATATGCTGTCTTGCTCTTCTGAGAAAAATAAAAAATGCAATGCAATTTAGAAATAGAACTAGACAGTTTTATTTGTTTACCTTATATAACATGTCAACTGGGGGGGGGCTAATGTATTTACAAAGCACATCTGTTCAACGCCACAGCCTGTAAATTAAGCGCATCTGTACTAGAAGTCATTTTTTTTTTTTTTTGTAAAACGCAAATATTTTCTTCGATAAACCTGTAATATTTGCATACGTTGTAGTTGCCTTCCAGTGTGTTAAATGCTAACACACGTTACACAATGCAATATTCATTTCAGATATATTTTAAAAAGGAGAACGATTTAATCCAAGCGGATAACCAGTACGCTTCAGCTAATCCTAACCCGAGCAACAACGCGAGAGAGACAGGGCAGGCATATTAAAAACAGAATCACACACATAACCGCTTCAAACAAACAATTAGGTGACCGTTTAAACATTTAAAAATACAGGCTGGAAGTCGAGACGCTGTTGCCAAAACCGATTTCAGCATTGCGTGTTTACTGTAAACGACAACCAGCAGAAAATAAGTGGTCACCCGTTTGTGTACCAAAGACAACAACACAGGTAAACAAAATCCGCATAGCCAGTCAAATACACATTGGATTTAAATAAATTAGACGTGCCGAGGTACATACAATTTAAATACCCCCGCTTGATAAACTCTGCACACAGTATACTCCCTTAATGAACCTTGATTCGGTTTGTTTTGTTTTTTTTTTAAACTGAAAACAGAAACAACAAAACTAAACACACCTTACAAAAGAGTCTGAAATGTATCCGTTTGCATGAGATGTTAGCCTTTAGAAATAAACACATTTATAATACGGGTATAAAACTCTCAGGATGGATGAAAACAAATCGAAATTGTTTTTTTAAACAGCAGGACTGCAAAACACGTGACGGTAAAGGGCAGACCACTTTGTTTAACAAACAAACAAATAAAAACACGCACAGAGGAAAACAAAACGACAGGGAGGTGGGAGAGGAAGAGTCCTGCCATATCCACCAAGTTCCAAACTTGTAAAGTTTTGAGGAGCAGCCCCCCTACCTTGTTTAGCTGGTGGAACCGCGTCTCCCTTCTGCACTTGAGTGATGAGAGAACTTTCCATCTAACTAACGCACTGCAAATGCAACACGATTTCCCCTCCTCTCCTTCTTCGTCTTCCTTTTCACAGGTAACCGTGTTGTATCCTTATTATTCGACTCCAGTTTTTTTTTTAATTCCTTTTATTATTTTTTTTCCAAGTTCGTTTTTTTTTTTTTTTATCTCTCTTTTTTTTTTTGGTATTTATTATATATATATATATTTAAAAAAAAACACACACACACACACACCCACCCACACACACCCCCACACCCGACCAGTCCCGGGTCTTTGCAGAGACCTCGCTATTGCAACAACATGGAGAATCCACTAAAGAACCGAAAACACACACAGCTAAGGAAATGGGGCACGGGGTGCGGTTTCAAACTCCCCTTACTACAGATAAACAACTCTCCCGACCCGCTGCTTCCCGGACGCCAATTTGAAATAAAGAAACTCGACGGGCAACGGGGTGGTTGTTGTTTTGTTTTTTTTCTTTCCCCCCCACCCCCACAACACGGCACGGAAGTCTGAGGTGTATAATTGGAATAAAACGCAAGGTTTCTTCAAAACCCCGGTGCTTTGTTTTTCTCGTTTCGGACACACTGCGGGTGCCTTGAAACTGCCCGGCCGCTGTGATTGGTCCGCCGGGAAGGGGGAGTATATAGAGGGGGTGTCTCTTTGCCTTTACTATGCTGGGTCTGGAGAAAAGCATTCCTGCAAAAATTCCCGGAGACCTTACCGGGGGGTGGGGGGGTTGTGTTATTGACAATCAGCGACAGGACCCACCCCGAAATAAATAAATAAACAAACAAACAAACAAACAAACAAACAAACATGCATGCATCGTGTTAAGCTTTTTATTCCTTTAATTCCAAACGTCAAGGAGGCAGGCAGCCACAGTGAGCAATGCAGGCACACTGAAACAAGCACAAAAGCAGGGAACAAACGTTACACGCCAGACACGGCACTGTGCACACACCGAGCAGACCGCTTCAACAAAACACACGCATCTGTCCAATATATTGAAATGTTAACGCGGTTGGTAGGTCGGCGATCTTAGCAAAATACACCCGTACTTCATGTGTCTATACGCACTACACAGCTGAACCCGGCGAGGAAAGATGCTAGCTGTAATTTCCTACAGTGTGTATAAATGCATTCCCATAGCCTTCCAACATTACCAGCATCCATTTCTGTTTAAAAAATGAATTGATTGATGTTACCAACACCAACATGTCAATCAATAGTAATATTCCATTGCCAAACAGTCAGAAGCAATTAATAATAATCACAGTGAAAGATACTTCGTCTACTGGCGGTGACAATGTGTTTTTTTTGTTTTTTTGTTTTTTTTTTTCAAATTCCACCGAATTCAATTCAAATTCGGTGTACTGTCAAGTTTAAATACGTGTCACTGTTTAACATAAAGAAAAGATCACGTAGCATGAGATACATTTAAAAAATATTACATTAATAATAATAATAATAATAATAATAATAATAATAATAAAAATAATAATATCACATTAGTGCGATGCTTGTTTGTGTTTGAAAGGTAATATGGAAAAAAATATAAAAAAGGCATTATCACAATTCTTAACACATTGGTCACCCTCCTATATTATTAATAATGGTTTTAATAATAATGTTTTCATCTTTAGCGGGCTTCTTTGGGAAGAAGCTGTCTTGTTTACAGTGTCATGTCTTACAGAAAGCGTCAGGGGAGTAGCCGACATGCAAACAGTGTATTCTGTGCATGCAAAGCCCTGCGCGATGTATGTATGTATGTATGTAAAGTGCAGGGTTTGAAATCGTGGGCACAGCATCTCTTTCAATCTGTGAGAATACATAGCGACACGTTTATGGTCCCGCTGGAAAACCTTCCGTTATGAGGGAAGGAGGGAGGAGAAGGAGGGGCGTGAATTGAGGGGAGAAAAAAATGATATATACTGCAATATACATTACCGATTCTGTCGTTTTACAAAAGCTACCACGCCCATGCAAATGAAAACTGGCAAACATGTTTTCCTGGTAAAAAATAAATAAATTAAACGACGACACTCGTGCTTACATTACTAACGAAGAGCAGCGCGTATCGTAATGGAGATTAACTATAAGCTTTCCTATTAGTGTTATTGTATTTTATTCTCCATCGCCCTTTGCTGCGAGATCAGAGCTGTGGCTCAAGCGAGAGACTTCGGACAACACGACATTCGTCAATAAACAATATACCAGCGCATTTATTAAAGACATTACAGAAATAAAACACTTCGACCATACACGTGCCTGCGCGTTATTATTATTATTATTATTATTATTATTATTATTATTATTATTATTATTAATTATTATTACGCGTGTGGAAACGCGTTTGCTAACAATCATAGCGCGCCACTGTGTGTGACCCGGTGAGGACTTCACTTGACCTTTCACAACCTTTTGTCCCAAATCTTCACTATCCACCCCCCACTCCACCCCGTGAAAGGAAGCCGCCCCAAACACACTCACATTAGCGTACACTCCATTCAATCGATCCCAGTGCCTGCGTGTGTTAGCTTTAAATACATTGACATCACAATAAAACTGCACCTTGAATTTGTACTCCAAAACGTTATTGCTTTTATAAAGGACCCACCCCTGCCTCCCCAGTCCCGTCCCGTCCAAGTATTACAAGTATATAGGTATTATTAATAAACAAACCTCTAACTCAATCGCATATTTGAGGATGTTTCTTTCTGGTATGGTAACTGCCGTGCAAATAAGACGGTTGTGCGCAACAGTCAACACTTTGAAAACAAATAATATATATATATATATATATATATATATATATATATATATATATATATATATATATATATATATATATACACACACACACACACACACACACACATATATATATATATATATATATAAGATTTATGATAGTTTCGACTGAATAATTTGTTCTGTTTACTTTCGACTGCTGGGCTTGTTCTTAAAATAAATAAATAAATAATTAATACAAAAATATATCGCGACATTACCGAGTGTAACATTTTTTTTTTTTAAATTAGGAGACTTCTATCTAGTTCAATTGTATAGAAAATAAACGAAGGGAACGGAACACGAAGTTTAACTCGTTGCTGCGTAACTACAGCGTGCTGTCTGTGTGAAAACAGCGCTTTGCTTTGTGAAACTGGCTCTGGGTTTGAGTCCCTTCTGCTAAAACGGGTTCTGGGGAATGTAAACAAGCAGGACAGCGAACAAGGGTTGCTTTGACAGTAGATCGCCCACACGGAAGGCTTGAGCCGTGCAGCAATGTAGCAACACCACGGGGTTATATTTAAGTTTACAATTGAAAAGAAAAAACGCTTTTGTCAAAGGACAGTGTTTTTGTACTAGAAAAAAATATGTATAAGCAGTTTAAAATAACAGACATATATACACTTATGAACCTGCCTGTAACAGAGCCTGCAAGTCAAGTCTGGTGCAGACTGGGGCTCTGTGTCAAAATATTCAAATACAATAAGAACGTTATATAAATCTTTACCATGCTCCAGCCCACTCATTCCTACGGAAACTACAATCTAAGGCATGTGCTGCTTCCCAGTCACACACAAACACCCCTAACCCAGCAAAACATACAGCACAAGAACACACACACAATTTAAAAAGGAAAGCAAAGGCTGCAAAGACCGATAAGGCCACACACAAATAAACAGGGAAAGGTCACAGGAAAGGGGGTCTGGAGAGGGAGAAGGAAAGCCGTCATATCGGATTCCAGGCCTCCCATTGGCCGAGCTCCGCTGGAATTTTGATAACCTACACCTGGGGTTACCGAGCGCCTACTATTGATCAGGCCTCTGGCAGTCCAATTTTCTGTCCCAGTGTGACGGAACTTGACCGGTGAATATCGCCTGACCTAGCAAATGCCATTCGTATTCCAAACAAATCCTTTACACATAGTGCAAGCACTTCTGGTTTTTGTCTAACATGGGTTTCAGTGGCGTCAGTGTTTCCTGTGTAATGCTATCTGAACAGTGTGGTCTCACTGGGGTGAAGGGTTCGTAAGGATTGGAGGCACGGCATAGTGGTGTCTTCAGCAGCCTGGCTCCCTTCCCTGCACCCTACAGCCCTGCACTAACTTACCGTCTCCATTCCACAGACTTCTCTGAATACTGGGGCAAGACTCGTACATACTCCACATTAAACTGCTGTTAGAAAACAGCACTGTTCCATTACAATACAGTGGCGCAAACAGTTGCAAAGGCCAGGCTATAAAGTCTTGGAAGAAAATTCTGGAAGCAATTTGAGCAACAACCCCAACCCAACTGAAAACTGAGGTGAAAGCAAATCAAGAGAAACTGCAATGAAAAGAAATGTTTAACTGTAAGAATCACAAGGGCTACGTCTCACCACGGCAGTGAAGGAAGGTTGGTCTGTGCATTAATTATGCACGTTGTTTTACACACTTTTTGGGGGGACCCCCCCCCCCCCATTCAGCTTTACCCACTGGTTGTGTCCTGAAAGCTGTCCCTCGCACACTCCGATCAGCTCTGCCCCTATCCCAGGCCCCTCGGTAATCTGCAGGGCTCTCCAGCCTGGCGGTCACGTTGGCTTTGCATTCCACAGCGTTGAGCAACGCTTTCAAAGGCAGATGGTATGGAGCTCCACCACAGAGGCTCGGCACTGCAGCACAAGGAGCAAGGAGGGAGCAGGAGTGAAGAGAGCCACAGCAGGCTGACTGGGAGACACAGTTTAAAAACATGGCAAAGTGTCATTAAGCATTGGAAAAGCATAGGGAAGGCGTGTGATGCCCAGATAGGCACGGTAAAGTCATATTGTTCAAAAATGGAAAACGACAGTAAATGCATTAAATGCAGGAATCGATAGTCTGACAGTATCTGTGTATAAGCTGTACCATGCATCCGTTTCATAATGCAGACATATTTCTGGGCAGGGCAAGTTCTTGTACCCATTAGAGTTCAAATAAACACTTCTAAACATTTCTAAAATAAACAAATTAAAAAAAAAACATTGTGAACAAAGGGGCTGTATTGCATTTAGTAACAAAAAAAAGAAAATCTGAAAAAAGTTTTGTTTGTTTATAAGTTCAGAAAGCGTCAGTATCCGTTTCATACGCTATTTTTACATTCAACATGATTAAAATGGTTCTCTTGTGATTAGAAATCTGGATAGTAGCGTCTATTTATAATTGTGTGTTTCTAAAACACAGAATAGGACGAGAGAACACAAGCAATCCCAACTGGGATGAATACATTAAAATATGTTCCATGTCTAAACAACAAAATAAAACTATTCCCCCTTGCTTGCCCCCCTTCAGCTTCCCCTATTGTTTGATCAGAAACAGACAGGACCTCAAAACTAAGTGCCTGCAGTAAAAGGTCATCAATAATGCAAATTAAAGAGGGGTTTATATTGATGTAAGGATCGAAGGTATTCAAACTGGCGGCTGTTTAGCTCAGTATGTTTTTTTAAATGATCAGGCTCCTGGTAGAGCTGAACTGATCGCACTAGAGTTAGTTCCACGGAGGGAGAAAGCCAAGCTTTATCCCAGAGGCTAATGTATTCAAACAGCAACCCCACCTCCCCTGCAATCAAACCTACACTGCTCGTTAGCGAGAGGAAGCAGACGTGAAGCTGTGTTTGTCTTAGCGTTCAGGGACTTTCCCAAAAATCAGGCATATTTATACAGGGTGGTTCTTAAGACGCTTTCAGCGGGCTTCCTGGCAAAGAAATCAACCTGGCATCACAGGAAAGAAAGCAAAACTCGCTGTGTGATAAGATTAGAAAGAGACTAGGATATGAGGGCAGTGGCAAACCGAATGAATATAAAATGCGTTCGGCAAAAGCAGAACAGGATTACAGAAAGAGCACCACCAATACCCTTTACCAATTATATATCCAAAGTAGGAACACACCACAGTGTCTTTGCACAGTATTGTCGCAGTTTCCCCGTGGTATACTATGCGTTTACCATGGTTTGCCACGCTTTACTACACTGCCTTTACTTTGGGAGAGGTGACCCATTGCACTATCATATCAGAGCCAGACAGGCAGAGATCCACTTTATGCAAGGTTTGTTCCAAATCCATTGTGATGTCATCGCTGATGATTCTGCAGGGTAATAACACTGGGACAGCCAGACAGCCTGTATTGAATTGGCACAGCCCACACCATTACATATATTAACACCTGACCTCGCTAATCAATGACACAACCATTGAAAATAATCAAATACGAAACAGATTCCAGGACTTGCAAGAGGAACCGCTCCGAATGACTGCCAACTAAAACAAAGAAGCTGCTTTTAGAAACACCTCCGATCTAAAGAGAGCTGGCAGAGTTATTCCCTGAGGTGGCTCGATGTTCAGCAGTGTTGGTACACATTGCTGGAGTCTCATTAGGTAATTGCTGTTGTGCCCTTCTCTTCCCCTGCCTGGTACGAAGCCCGTTTCATTAATTGTGCTCGTCTGATACAGTCGCTATTACACAGCCAAGCCTAAAAGTCGACACGCATGAGAAACACATACACCTGTACCCACCTGCATGCAAACCTGATGACTCATACTCATCCTTACCACCTGATCTGCGATGATAACGCAGAGTCACAGTAAAGAGACATGCAAAGAGACATGTTCTAATGTTATTAACCAACGCGCTGTCTTCATTGACTATGCAGTCGTTACTCTACATTGGAAAGGCGATGTACTTTATCAGGGGCAATGGGAGTAGAAAGGGGGGAGCTACAATTGGACGAGGCTGCAATTGTAAATCCATGGTGTTGACATTGTTGGGAATTCTGTGGTCTGCTTATTAGTGCCGTAGGATTAGAATGGAATCCCACATTTCAGTTATTCCTATCAACGTGGGAACCTCAAGCTATTATCCTATTTTTCAACACAAATTTTCAATCACAATAAAAGTGAATAATTAACAAACCTATACAGCACCGCCTGTATTCTCTATTAGCGTGGAAAAACAAACACAAGCACACACACAGATATGCACACACAGTAAAGCCATACCCTGGTGTAAGCAGATAGAGTTATGCTAAAATATATATGTTTTCACTATGGCTATAGCAGCACAGGACATGCTACTCAGTTAATTCCAGTGTAGCAATGCAACAGTGGCTGTGCCTCATAAATAATAGGGTTAGAAGACGCAGTGTGTTAATGGCAGCACCAGCCTTTCACAAGAGTCTGAATCCAGACTCTTCGGTCAAAAGTGAGGCGTGCAAGGTGAAGCACAGGTCAGCAGTGCAACACAGAGTGTGTTGAAATATGGTTTAAAAACTGCACAGTAGATGCAGAGCACTGAGCATTGTAATGTGCTTCATGCTCACCATGGTTACAAAGAAGCAATCACATTTTGAGGTGCAGCGTGATGTGACCGGACTGGCTTTTCCAGTTTTTTTTTTTCCTTCTTTTTTTTTATAACTCTCTCTACGCTGTTTTCAAATGGCTTTCAAGTTTCACAGGAAGCTTAGACTGAGCCTCATAAAGGCACAGAACAGAAGCGCTAACAGCCAGCCACTCTCACACAGCTTAATGGTAAAAAAAAAAAAGCAGGGCAACTACTGGCAAGATCAAAATACTGGGCTTGTCATCCAATACAAATGCATTTAGAGATTGATTCGATCCTAGCATGCTGGGAAAAGCCACAGGATTTTCTTGAGGGAGTTTTACATAGGTGTAATTTACACCATTTTACACAATAGCTACAGAGGTGAGGCGCTGGACTAAACTGAACAAGGAACACCTGCTATAATACTCTCAAATGTGAAAGATGTTTCTATTGCTCTGGTGGATAGGGGAGCATTCCTCAACTACTGTCAGCCTCTAATTGCTTTGAGGAAGTTTGGAAAGTGTGAGCAACATCGCTGTTTACATTTCTGTGCCCAACCCTAGAATACTAACCTACACTATAATAAAAAAAAAAAAAAAAAAAAACAGAGAGATTTTGCCCGCAGCTGTGACTTATGTAAGCTGGAATCACATGATTTGCAGGAAGCGCTCTCCTCGCCTCACCCCCGGAGTGGCCTCAACTTGGCCAGCCGCGTTGTTCTAGGAAAGGGGCCTATCTAGGCAGGCTTGGGGCCTGTAGCGGGGGAAGAGTTTTGTGTGTTTTTTCATTCAAAAAAAAAAAAAAAAGGAAGTTCAGTGCGGAGACAGAAAGGCGGGAAGCAACTGCAATGTTATTTATAAAAGGGGGGGGCTTTAAGCTGTCTTTCTAAGATAAAAGCTACTGTTAAGATCGTCCATTTCTTATTCCCGTTTTCAGACTACACCATTTGACGAATTTCTTCTTAAATACACATCGTATTTTTTATTTTATTTATAATAATAATAATAATAAAGGCTTGTCTTGACGTCAGTCAAGCTATCTTGCTTGTTGTAAACAAGTCAGTAAATTAAAATGTAGCTTTCGACACCGCCTAGTGGAAATTCGCTGCGTTGCTTTCAATATAACCAAAAACAACGTTTGGGGAGCAGCAGTATTTAACTGGAAGTTTTAAACAGAAGCACCAGTCACTTCAAAACAAATGCAAAACAGCCCTTTAAACACTACAATATGCTGTACGCTGTGAAAATGCTTAAAACACACCTTTCTTTATTTGCGAAGGGAAAATTCCTAATCAAAAATTTGGAAAAATGTAGATACACTGCAAAGAGCATTATGTGTTTTTTTTTTTTTTTTTTTTTTTTTTTCCATTGAAATTGAAATTAAAATTGCACCCTGCAGTTACACGCGTTCTTTCTTATGATCCGAAGGCACTGTGCCTGTAACATTTAAGGCTTTTATTTTACTGCAATCTGTTTTTTTTTTTTTTTTTTTTTTTTGGTTTGTTTTTTTAATATAATGGCTGTACACAACGCACATTTGCAGAGAATACTGAATTATCCCATATAAGATCGCCAGAGAACAGCATGTGCAGGACGAGCCCCACTCGAGTTTATTGGAAGTGACGAGGTAAGTGCTGGATATCTAAAGGAAAGCCGCTTGCGTTTTGATGTTGGGTTTCAGCCGGGTTAATGAACACAGAGCACAGGAGGCTGCTGTAACTCTGCCATAGCTGATTCCATTTTGCTTTGGATATTGACCGATAGCGATCTATTGATCATTTGATTGTGGCGTCACCCAGGCAGACCCGTCCCCCGTGGTGTGACAGGACCGCTGCAAGCCGGGTGTTGCTAGATTACAGTATTGAAACCTGTTCAGTTCTGTGGAAGTGTCGAGGAGCGGGGTCTAAATGCTGTCGGGACAAAACACAAGGTAAATGCATGATGACGATAACCCGTTTCAGAAAGTATTGTCCGGCGTTGATTGAATAGATTAAGCTTGTCGCCGTTTGGTTTGTTTTTCAAGCACTGTATGTTAAGGTTATGTGAGCAGCCCTGTTTACTCTCTGTGTGTGTTTCTCTCTCTCTCTATATATATAGATATGTGTATGTATGTGTGTGTGTGTATATATATATATATATATATATATATATATATATATATATATATATATATATATAGATATATATATATATATATATATATAGATAGATAGATAGATAGATATGTATGTATGTATGTATATATATATATATATATATATATATATATATATATATATATATATATATATATATATATATATATATATAGGCTTTGTAAACAAATATACTACATAAATACATTTTTACTGAGCTTTCATTTTCCAAGAAGTGGTTTTACACTCGATTAACAACATAAATAAATGTAGAAGATGGAATCGCAGTTCGTCGTCCGATTTACTGCAACACTCCGACTCCTTGCTAACGAGATCCCTGCGTCGTATGTCTCAGTGAAACGTGCATCTCATACAGCGAATAGATTATGCAGGTGACCTCATTCTTCTCAGCACACCCTCAAAGATCTTTAGTTTCTGGCGATGCCAATTTATCCTTCGTAGAACTTCATTTTGAAATCCGCTTCACCCCTTTATTTCCAACCCAGTTTGAATCTCGCCTCTCGCCATCAGAAGGGTGCACCCCGTGTTATTGTATATTGAAAAGAGGGCATATGAAATAGTGTTTAAAATCCGAGACGTGACATTTAATTCTTGAACGCGTGTTAGTGTTTACCGAGACATGCTACTATTTTGTGTGTGCGCCTAAAGCTTCCTCTCAAACAATTTAAAACGTGTTTAAAAATCTGTTGCACTAGATTTGCGTTTATCTGTGAAACTTTAGATTTTCCACTGTGAGGAATCCTAATGCATGCAACAAGAAAGTGCTTTGGTATTACCCATCCGAATTTGAAACACATTCGCCACTCATAATGTACACTAACTGTACACACACGATGCTAGCATATATTCGACAACAGATTAATATTGACGCTAGTGAGAAATGTGGGGCACCGTGAAAATGACCTTTAGGTCCAGTTAGGGGTTACAGCTCACCAGAATGTTTTGTTGTGGCCTAGCCGCACAGTTTGTGTTGAAATGTTACATGCACCGAGTTGTCATTTGCGTGAGACTTGTATTTCACAAACCTGTATTTAATCCGTTATATTTTTAAGTTTGCATGGCTCAAATTCCTCACGATTCATGGTTTGTTTTACCTTTCCGGTTAGGAACCATGTCTTCCCCGAACAACTGGTCTGCGTCAGAGGATAACAGCCAGGCCTCTAAACTGCTCCAGAAGTGCAAGGATTCTCCCTTTGTACCTATAGGTGAGTCGCAGGCTGTGAGCCGGGACAGGGCTGTTTAAAAGGCAAGGCTGAAATGAGATGGGGCAGCATGTATTCGGTAAGCATAAGACCCGATAGGGTGGGTGGTACTGGGCAGTGCCGGACCGCACCAAGGGCGTATTGCGCGGGCCCTCGATGGTCTTCCTGCGCTTAGAAAATAGGCAACTGTTAGGAAAAAGAAAGAGTTTGTGGTTTAAATTAGGAGGCTCAAGGATATCAGTCCAGGTGAAAAGGCTCGTGTGCTGGTACTTTTCCTGGTCATGTATTGAAAGTTAATGTACCTCATGCAGTGGTAAAGGGGGTTAGTGGAGATGAGCCATGGTCACGTTTGGTGTTGATGCCCCTGTCTGCAGGAATGAGTGGCTTTGCCGCGGTGGTGGCCTACGGGCTGTACAGGCTGAAGCACCGAGGCAGCACCAAGATGTCCGTCCATTTCATCCACATGCGAGTGGCAGCACAGGGCTTTGTGGTGGGGGCTGTGACTCTGGGTAAGCCAGCTTGCTTCAAACCCAGCGATCTCCGCTTCATAGCGTGATAACTGGTGCTTTAAAAAAAAAACAAAAAACAAAAAAAACACACACACCACCACCTCATCTTATCAGATTAACTCTCTCACAAGTCACTTTAATTTCTGGGGAAGCCTGCTTATCTGGTTTTGAAATCGGCTTCACCCGTTTTTCCACACCAGTTTAAGATCATTCTTCCCTACTCTAATCCACTTACCCATCAGAAGAAAACGACAGCAACGTGTATTTGTGTGCAAGGCTGAATGTGCAGAGCATTTTACTATATATCGAAAATACTGAATATGAATGGATCTATGTATTGTTACAAACACACAGGCTAACATCTGTGGTAGGGCTGCATAATTGTGTTCTAAACGTTCAACACTTGGCTGATGTTTAAACTCTGAACTATTAGCTCACTGCTAGACAGCAGAAACTAGATTATGATAATGATATGTGGGTCTTTCTATCTCCATTCAGGAGTTCTTTATTCCATGTATAAGGACTACCTGGCACCTAAGGATCCCACCAAGACGAGTAAATGACCCGGAGAGCTCCTTCAGAGAGATAAAGGACTCGATCACCCTAGAGCAAATCCCGTGTTGTATTTTTAATTTATTTTTAAAGATATCTATTCACTAATAAATGTGTATATCATATAAACTCACTTTGAGGGATGCTGTCTGTTCTGTGGCCTTACTGTTTAATTTAACATTTTATAAATATACTGGATATTTAACTGAAAGAAAAACAACAACATAAAAAACATGTTAGCAAAAAAAAAAAAAAACACAAAGTTTTGTAAATAAAATTATTTTATTTGTGTTAAGGCTTGGCAAAGTGTTTTTCTTTTTAAGTCCAGATTTACTTTCTTTTCACAATGTCACACTGACGTTGAAATATGTAATACACCAGAAATTGTACACAACCTTTTGTTTCCCCATATTTTAACCCCTCGTTCTGGTTCCGCTCAGTCAACCGAGCTAAATGCTGTACAGCCACTGCAGGGGTGGAAATAAGACTCCTATTGCATAGCACCTTCACTCATTCCAGGTTTTACTATGAGCTTGATTACCCACGGTGTACAGGTAACAGGCACAGGCGTGTCTTGCTAAACTCATAGTAAAACCAGGAATGGATCCAACTGCTATGCAATGGGAGTTTTACTCCCATCCCTGCATCAGTGCTGGTCTGTGTCGGGATCCAGCAGGCTGAATTCTTAAAGCTATTTACTCCAAATTGTCTTTAGCATTATTTTTGTCTGAAAGGAATTAAAAAAAAATAAATAACTCCAGGCTTCTCACAAGCTCCCAGCATGACTTGCTTGGTCCCTTTAATGGGTGTGTTATTACTCTGTGTTGAGATTACACTAAGGTGATGTTTTGAAGTAAAATCTTGCCCAGTTTATTGTAATTCCCGGTAACAGCAGAGGTCTCTGCCTCTCACACAATATAACACGAACATTTGACTGGCTTTTATTCATTCACATACAATCGAAAACAGACCTGTACATTACAAGAGACATCTGCACTGAAACACAACAGCGTCTCCCGTTTAATCAGTATCGCAGCCTTCACTGTTTATATTTGACCTGTTTCTGGTTGTTTTTATAACAATAAAACCTTAGTAAATAATATATAAATTAATTTATATACTGTATGCTATCAGGCATTTCAACCCTTTGCATTAAAATGGACTCAAATTGCAACCCATTACAGCAATGAACGATTCAGCACACTCTGTAATTGCGGGGCCAAATCACACTGAAGACAAAACGCGAGGATGCAAAGGGTGGAAATACAGCTCCACCTTGTGGTGGGGAGCGCCACCATCTACTAAAAACAAGCGCGGCCTCAGCCCTCTATTATAATAATGTCACCCCATTTCAAATAAATGGATGCACGCATGTTATCAGCTCAGGTTACTAGAGGAAAACAGGAAATATCTGCAGCAAATTCATTTTGTGGTTGTCTCACTGTGGACATCTCTACAGCAACACATACCTGTGCATGTAAACTATGCATATATGGTCTATAAACTGAATTGAGTAATTATGCTAATTTTGAGGCATGTATATTTTGCTAGTTTAAGAGTTTAAATAATCTGACTTTTAATCTGGTCCAAGCAGAATCATTTTTATATCACTAGATATAAAGATCATGAGAGTCACAATACTAGAAAAAAAAACATTGGAAAAAAGAAAGAAATAAATAACCTGGACTGTTTTCAGCCACTGTGACCTGGAGTCAATAAACCTACTGATCTAAAAACCCAATTCCAGTCCAGTCCCGTTCAGGAGTACCTATTGTCAGGGCTGGGGTCAACTCCTGTGTTTCAACTGCATTTCCAGCTCAAAGGAATTGAAATTTATTTTCCAGAGACCTCATAATGGTTGTAATTGTTTAACTGCTTTCACTCAAAGCCAGTTTAAAAAAAAAAACCAGCAGCGACTTCAATTTTAGTAATTTGTTGTCGCTGTGAGAAGCTCGTTTTGAACAGAATGTTGCTAATTGCATTTTTGATTAGTGGTGTGCCGGGAATTGATTAAAAAGGGCATGGCCATTGATTTTCAAAAGTAATTGAAAAATAACAGGAATTGACCTCAACCCTGCCTATAATTTATAGCATGGCCAGCCTTATACGTTGCATATCTATGTAAAAGATAAACAGCACGTTCGGTTCATCCCCTTCCTTGCAGATCACCGTTAACTCTTTTGATCTGGCCCTGAACAGCAGCACATTATTTGAAATAAACCAACGCTTGTTTTGTTTAGTAAGTGCAAAACTGCATACAGACCAGCGGCAGGGAATTCTATGTGAGATTTATCAGCGCTTGGGAACCACAAGGTTAACAGGAAGGGGGGGTGGGGGTTAATGTACAGTGCTGTATGGTTAGAGACGGGTGAATGTGGGTTATCCTTGTTTATAACACTACCCATTGGGTAGAACTATACAAAAGTTTGACCAAGAAACCGTTTGGTCAGCTTATCGTTTAGTGCAGCAGCTCCCCAACCCTGCTCCTGGGGAGCCCCTGGGTCTGCTGGTTTTCATTCCAACGCTCAATTACTTAACTAGACCCTTAATTGGACTGATCATTAGCTTAATTATACCTCTAATTGTTTTCAGCTCTTAAACAGTTGCAGAGTTCGAGTTACTGATAGAAAGATGCAACTGTTTAAGAGCTGAAAACAATTTAAAAGGTCTAATTCATCAATTCAATGAAGGGTCTGGTTCAGTAATTGAGGGCTCAGTTGGAATGAAAACCAGCAGCCACAGCGGGTCCCCGGGACCAGGGTTGGGAACCACTGGTTTAGTGTATACTGTTTGGCTCTCTCTGACCTTAACCCTAACTAGTAAGCTGGCAATACAGAAGCAGAGCACACAGTAGGATAAACTACTGGAGAATGTGGCCAGCATTCACCCCGTGTAAGAATCAAATGGGATTGCTGGACACTCCAGGTTTGGATAATTGAATTAAATCGAGATCGATTCAATATTTGTCTGAAAGTTAAAATGTTTTTTAAAAAACAAGAGACCCTCTGGTTTAAAAAAACAAAAAAACAACTGAGAAATGTTTCAGGAATGTGCATCAATGCAAGACGCACATGCCGTGCGTAAGCAGAGACAGACAGACAGACAGGCTTACATCCCTAGACAACTCGAGAGAGATCTGTGAACTCACGTGCTCCTCCTCTTCCAGCTCAGGTTCACTTTGTATCACTTTCTGTTTCAATCTTCAAGTTCAAAGCACCGCTGTGGCCTCAAAACAGCTCTCCAGTGTAAACCCCAAACACATGGGCGCAACCGTTAACCTGTCCCCCTGCAACGCTCTCCCTCGAGCACATGTTACAAATAGAACAAATGTGGTGTTTCTTCCACTAACTTGGGGCAGAGTGTTGCAGGGGGGGACAGGTTAGTGGTCGCACACTGGTGTTCCAGGTGTACTCAGAGGCTGGACATGGAGACTGGTGAAGCTCTGCTGAGGCCACAGCGATGGTTTAAGCAATTTATAAAGTCTCCAGGATGTGAAGGCGAAAACCAAACAATTACACAAAGTGAATCCGAAGACGACGACTACATTACGATCTCTTATGTTTCAAGTCTTTACAGAATGGGCTGACCAAGTTTTCCTCACAATGTAAATGGACGTACATTTATGTACACAAAGGAGTACGGCTATGATGTCTATCAAGACTGGAGGAGGAAGAAGAAGAAGAAGGAGGAGGAGGAGGAGCAGGTTGAGAAAGGACTTTTGGTGAAGGACAAGACAATTCTGATATTTAAAAAATATTATAATAAAAAAACAGTTCTCAACTGACTGAGCGTCCCAGTAATTTTAGGCGTTATGAAGTAGTGCATCTCTATAAGAGAAACAGAAGCGTTATTTAATTTTCCTGAGGGGAGGGGGGGCTCCATCTCACCCAGAACCGTCCCTCCAACCCTGCTATCGTTCCACACACATGTTGCTGTCCATATCGTTCAGCAGGTAGATGTCAGAGTGCGCCGTTAGTCCCAGACGATACTGAAAGAGAAAAGAAAACCCAATTAGAAAAAACACACACACACAAAGGGTTTTTATAATCGCCGCTGTTTGAATAGGTGCTGGGACAAACGTTTGAATATTCGACGCTGCTTGCAATTCGGTGGCGTTCGTATTCGTTCACATAACCGAATTAAAAATTATAAATTAGCTCTTGATCAGTTGCATATTTCAAGTTAGCTAAACATTTGATAAGTAACTTGAACTGCAACTGTTTAAGAGCTGAAAACAAATCAAAAGGTCTAATTATGCAAATTATCAGTTCAATGAAGGGTCTAGTTCAGTAATTGAGAGCTCGGTTGGAATGAAAACCAGCAGCCACAGGGGGTCCCCAGGACCGAGTTTGAGAAGCCCTGGTTTAGATCAGCTTTAAATAGTCCACTGTGTCCGAGTTCCTTATCACTGATATGGCCAGAGGATTAAACAATGTGGCATTGATTTTTATTTTTCACAGTAATGGGTCATTCCAGATCAAGCAGACCAAGGGGAGGGGTTTGCTTTTGCAAATCACTTTTAACTTTTTTTTAAATTAATTTGGTGTGCGACGAGCCAAGGACTCCCCAGCCGACCGAACCCCTATCCCGCCCGGGCGGCGCTTGGCCAATTGTGCGCCGTCGTCTGGGAACCTGTCCACGGTTGGTAGTGGCATTTGAACCAGCGATCTCCACCGAGTGTCCTTACAGGATGTGCCACTCAGGAGCCCCACTTTCTCACTTTGAGTTGCACAGGATTTATTTTGCATGCAGGGTACCCTGGAACCCCTTTCCAGCACATCTACTGTAAGTATCAGTAACCCCAATGGACCGCACTGAAGCTGCAATGACCCCGGTAAAGACAATCACAGTCCTGCTAAAACACACCACGAGGACGCTTTGTATCCATTTGTAAAACATGCACATCATTTCCTTTCAGCTCAGCCGGCATGCGTTCTCCATTCAGAAGAGTGGAGCTCACTGTCACTTGAAACAGTTCAGCAATAAATCACAATGGTGTCTAGCAGGGGTCCGGGAGTCTGGTTTGAAATCCATCGCTCAAAATCATTGTAGAGTAAACATGTGTGCACACAGGAGTCAAAACAGCAGAACCGGCTGGCACAACAGCACACACTCAGAATAGGGTGCCAGAGGACCGATCCATTCTGTACAATAGAAAAGCTGCTTTGTCCTGTTGCAACTTTACTGAAACAAAGAGGCTTGGCTCTCACAGACCTTCCTGAACAACTGAAACACCTCGATCTGAATCGGTGGCGTCCTGGCTGCTCTACACCCTATTGACAGTGTTATGGCCGGTGCTTTAAATATTTTATTTCCATTGTGTGTATATGTTTGTGGAAGGCGGCAGTGGACCGGATGGATTTGAAAACAGAACCCTTGCCCCCCCCCGAGGATTATTTTGAACCATCAAACCCATCTAACTTACCACAACACAGAGCAACAGCTCAGCCACCCCCTTCTGCAAGTCAAAAGAGATGCCCCAAACAGTAAAGTTTACCAGAGGGCACGCTCACAGCTTATTTCAAACTGACGGCAGTAAACCTGAGTTTAAGAAACAGCAGAACAAGCAAAAACTGCTTCTGTAACAACGAAGTCTGACGTCAACAGAAAACCAAATTCTTGTTTCCAAATAAACAGAAATTGGTTCGTTTGGAAACCTATGGGGTGTGGGGAGACCTGCGTTAATTTACAGTGAGAAAGCTTTGTGCGGATCTGTTTTTAGATAGTGCTGGAGTAACCATTGAATAATTTCCAAAGCTTGGTAAAAACCAAAAAAATCTTGATCTTGCCACGTTGGAAGTATGACGGCACAGAAAACAGAAACGGGCTGAGCAGCGCAGAAGTAACTCATTCGGACAATAACTACTTCCAGGTTAAAATGATACCGTTTTCATTCACAGAGATACCGACAGAACCGAATTTTTGATGCAATTCGGTTGAAGTATTTTTGAAAACAAATGTGTACAGAACCCACTTACTCTATTTGTTTCCTCTAAAACTTGGAGGGTAAGCTTGCAAGAAAAAAAAAGATAGAAACAGAATCAGTTAAGGCCACTTGATTGGCCGCAACTCGAAACTTCAAGCACAGCGTCAGCCTGGACGATTCAGCCCAGTACCTTCCTTACATTGTGACCCAGTCACAAGAATGAAGAGCAGGCAGGCAGACAACCCATTTCTCTCGGGGCTTCGGAAGGATGCCACCACTGCTACTGCCTTTGTGTTTTTTGTGCATTCTGAAGGTTGCAGTAATACAAAAGCACAGGTATACAAAGTGGCTGCTAAAATATAATGTTATATAAAAAAAAAAATGTAAAAAGCCCTACTCTCTGAATGAGTTTGTGTGTCTGCTGTTTAACCAGGGCATACTGGATGCTGCTCCTCTTATTAGGAGATACGGAGTTTGCATGCTTTATATATAAACTGAACATGGAGTATACAGATTAGTAGCTGGTCTGAGATTGGTGATACAGTGCTGCTTGAATTGTGAACCAGTGCTTTTTCCCCTCAGAAGAGAATGCCAGAGAAATGATTTGCAGCTGGACTGCACACACAGCTGTGCCTTCAGCAGAGTCACGATTTCTACAGAACCCACCGCTGCACTCCAAGTTACAGCGCCAGAATCTTTTTTTAAATTAAGGAAAAAGGAAATAAGACACACACCACTTTGTTTTTTTTTTTAATTTGTCCATAACATTTATGTACATTCTCCACCCCCTCAGCAAAAGACCATTTTTAAAAGCAGCGTAAATCAATTCTTATAATTTTGTTTCTCTAACAATGCATATTTTTAAATCAATTTAAGAGTTGATTTCGTTTTTTGTATGCAGTTATTTTTTATCTTATTATACAAAAGCACACACAATCTACCACTAAACAATCCATGACTTCTCTCAAAACAAAGTGTTTTTGTATTAAAATGTTCTTCCAAAACAAGCAGTGCTTCTTGGAATAAATTCCTTGCTTTGTATTGCAGATTGCCTAAACCCCAAATTACAGGGTTTTTATTCTACTTGCACCTATTAGCTACCTACTCACCCCCAACAGCAAATGTAATCAAAGCTACTTCAAATGTATTTTGTATTGATTTAAAATAATTGATCACTTACTCAAGCAGCAGCCGCTAATTATCAACTTTGACAAGGAGCTAACAGAGTACCGATTTCTGACAATGCTAAATATTGCCCAAGCTGAAATGAGGTATAATACTGTCTACTGCTCCCGACATTGTAAAAAGGGACTAGTCCTTCTCTCGATACAATAACGCACGCTCCAATACTGCACACTACAGGTACCGCTGACTGCACTGCAAGCCAACACATTATATTATGCACTGACCACAAGAAAACTTTAGGTCTTTAGTTTATGTTCCTGCAAAAAAATTAAAAATAAATTAAAAGAAAATCCTAAACCGTGCAACTTAATATTTAAGATCCAACAAGAACGCAATTTAATATCACAAGACTGACAAAGATTCATCGCATTGCACACTGAGTACATCTGCATGCAGGAGAAACAACCAAACTGGGTTATTTATTCTAAAAAGAGGTACTTGAATAAAATTAGGAGGTGTGGAGAACTAGTTTCACATCTATGTGTAGCAGACAGACTGTGCCTGCAGCGTAGTGTGCAGTGTTTCCACCTACATTAAAACTTATACAACTGCCTTTTTGTGCCCGGCTGTTTTATCACTGTGCTGCAGATTGAGAGAATCAGGTAGAAAGATACTTTCCTGCTAATATTCTGTTCTGTGAATATTCACTATTCTACATGTATACCGCTAAGAAACTACCAAACACATGGCATGCAATTCTCACTTGATCCCCACCCAGTCCCGAGCTTCACATCTACTGGAACTAAAGTGCATCGTTTACATAAACGGTCCCTCCTGCAGACACAATCGTGCACATCATTTCAGAGCAGGTTTACCTGGGGCCTGACAGTTCAAACACCTGGTACCTGCTCATTTCACAAGCATATTTAAATACGGGGAGTCCTGAGACCTAGCACTGGGTGCAGCAGGGCTAGTGTGGGTCTCAAGAGTAGCTTATAAAATATCCACCAAACGCAGTTTTATTCAAAAACAACTAAAAACCAGGGAATTGTGCAAAACAATTCTCTAGATACATGCAGGGAACGGGAATAAGACTCCCACTGCATAGCGGTTTGATCCATTCCTGGTTTTACAAGGAGTTTAATAAATGACACACATAAGCTTGTTGCCTGTACACTGTGGCTAATCAAGCTCGTAGTAAAACCTGGAATGAGTTAAACTACTCTGCAACAGGAGTCTTCTTTCCACCCCTGCATTATATATCCCCCAATCCACTGGGGCATGCATCACCAGCAGCATTAACTGTTTTACTGTATTGCTTTTAAAAAAAATGTTTTTAACGAGTGTGCTTGAGATATAAAACACACAACACGCATGAACAATCAACACTGATGAACATTTACATGACAAAAACACATTAATAAACACAGCCAGATTACATACATTGAGGTAATGCCAAGAATCAGAATTAACAAAAAAGGTGTTTTAAGGCGGTATTGGAGGACAGCTCCCTTATTTGGGCACAACTTCTGCTTCATGCTTATGATTACCACACAGCAAGGAACCGTAACCTATCAATACCACCTTAAATAATTGACAGCACGTTTCTTTTGTTGTCCCTGCAGTCTGAGGGGTACAGATAGTACACTGCAACAAAGAAACTGGCCTTTCACATCACTCACATTGCTACAGATTTTCAATAACTGAATAACAGTGATGAATACATTGCTCTGCTGGTGTTGAAATACTGGTGTTAGGATTTTGGCTCAGAAGATTTGAAAACCCGTTATAGGTTTCCAGTTTAGTTTTTTGTACAGTGTTACCATGCTATCCAAGGGCTCGTCCAAGTACGGCAGTACTTTTAGCTCTGAAGCAGAAATTGCACAGCCAAACCACCGAAGGGTGAATTGTAACACAGTGGAGATCATTTCAGAGCAGGAAAGGTATGCCACCCTATATAGCAAGATGATGTTTTAATTAAACCAGCTGCATTGCATTAAAAAACAGCATAAACTGAGGTATTTGCAAAACACAGGGCATCAATCGCCAATCTATTGTGAATCCACATTTAAATACAGAACCCAGGACAGAAGGTAGAAAATGAACAATACTAGAAAAGGGACTTGCACCTAACATGTCTTATTTTTTTCTCTTAAACACGTGTGTCTGAAGTTTTTTGGAAGGTCACTTTGTGTGATTAACAGTACCCCTGAAACACATGCATGCAAGCTTTGCTGTGTGGACCCAGTTAAAGCTGCACATGCACAGACAGACAGACAGACAGACCCGCCTCTGCTTGCTTGTTTGTTCTCGGCTCTGTTTAACTGTCAGACTCGGAGGGTTCCTCAATTAAGACCACCGGACTGTTCCTTACCCTGCTTCCGATATCCAGACACGAGACTCCCAGGGCAATCAGACATTGCCACGCCTGCAGGGACAAAGGGGGCAGTGTGATGACTACTGAAGCAAATAAAAGAACAGATAGATAAAAACACACTACAGGTCTGCAGACCACAATGGACTCTTAGTTGGTTAAGAGATTATTCTTAGCTAACTACACAGCACCAAAAATTAAACTTTAGTTTTATATTTTTACTTACAGAATTCTGATTGAGTGTTTTTAAGTTATGGGTGACTCACCAGATACCCCACGAAGCAGAGGTAGACTACGGACAGGAGTGCCGCCATCACATAGAGAACCAAGCTCCCCAGACTCGTCACATACACCACCACGAAATACATGTTGATGCAGCACACCACCAGGATCACTACCCCACCACCGATCTTCCACAGCCTGCAGGGAGACACACGAGACAAGCCACCCGGTCAAGCCTGGGCTCCCCGAACACGACAACACTCGCGGCTGCTTTTTCCTGGCAGCTCCAATGCACATGTAAACTTTTAAAAGTTAAGCGCCTAAAGCAAAGTGGAGAATCTGTTATATACGTAGAGCAATTAAAAAAAACCTGGCAATCATACAAAAAGCAGGTTTGACTGTAGCACTAAAAATAGGACTGTTTCACACTTACAGCCCGTTGGCGAAGTCGCTCATGATCGAGTTGAGACTGGTGAAGGTGAGGATTGGGATCAGGGCAAAGGGGAGCTGCAAAAAAAACAAACAAATACAATTAAAATTGATCACTTCCCAGGAGCACATGTTCAAAATCCTCCATCTCTTCTAAATGAAATTACCATCACAGTATACAGTGGCAACACCCTCTATTAATTCCAGTGTTAACTCATGTTTTACAATTAATTCATGTTTACAAACTAAGAAACATCAACAGGATTCTTGGTCTATAGCCCCGATGTCCAGTTCCAGTGATCTAGAAGAATTCGTGATTAATCCAAAAGGAGATCATATCTGAAAACGGACTCCACCAGGCATTAAGTACACTACATGCATCTTCTTTTAGTCACTGAATAGATGACAATTGTACTTTAAAGCTGGAGGAATACATTGCATGAAGGGCAGAATGGATTTCAGGCAATCGTTTCTTTAATTGCTCTTTCCAAGATAGGTGCTTTAACTTTAAACACTCTGAACCCAGAGCACAGTGTATGGAGTGGAGGAAGCGGCGACTCGTTCCCGAGCCCGTCTCTAGATCTCCCAGCCCGTGTCTCACCTGCATGCTCTGCAGCACGTTGAGGAAGTCGTTCATGCCGGTCAGGGTCTGCACGTCCTGAAACACGGCAACCAGCAGCGTGGGGATGATCGCGATGGAGCGAGTGAGGAAGACCCGGGCGAAGCGAGACCACTTGAGGTTCAGGAAGCCCTGCGCAGAAAAAAAAAAAAAAAAAGCTAGATCTGCATCGACGAACACGGACAGCTGTCGCAGTCTAAAACGGGTTAAAAGGCATCGCACCTCCATGACGAACTGTCCAGAGTAGGTACCGGTCATGGTGGAGCTCTGCCCAGCTGCCAGGATGCCCACTGCCCAGATATAGAGGGCTGCTGGACCAAAGAAACAGCCCAGCACCACGCCCTGGTCAAGAAACAAAGATTATTACAATCACAAGCAAGTTAACAGCCCCTTGTTATCCTACTTTTGGTTTTGTTCAGTATAGATTTGCGCGAAGACCTACCCCTTTGTAGATGTCCACCTCCAGTGTTTGGTTGTTGAGAGGGAAGAGGTTGGAATATGGGCTGCTGCTGTTGGTGCAGACGTCATGCTGAAATCAGAAGACAATAAAGAAGTTCAGCCCCCATGCCTGCATGGTCTGGTCTGACGGGAGCGCCTTTCTCTTGGTGGGGGGGGAGAGGGAGGGAGCACTTCAGTCTCCGTGCCTCAGTTGTTGCTTCCAAAATGACCTGGGCGTTGACCTGTCTTTTGAAAGTCAAATTCAAAGAGCCATGCTGCTGCTGTGAAGCGACTGGAACGCAGGGCGGACTTACCACTTCCTCGTTGGTCCTCCCGTAGAACGCTTCAGCGAAGACAGCCACGACGAAGACGTTGATGAGGAAGGAGACGAAGAGCGCCACGCACGACTCGATGAAGTAGTACTTGTTGGCTTCTTTGACCTCGCTCTTATTGGAGCGATCGATCTGCCTCGACTGGGGAAAAAACACGCAAATAAATGACATGCGCCTCAGGATTAAAAACACAAAAGACTTGAAGAAACCACAATAGAAATTTTACTCGACATTTCTACCCCGATCATTTGCTGGGGCTGAACAAAAATAAGAGATCTGTGGCAGATTCCCTCCTGTGTAAAAACAATATGTAACCTGCAGTACATCAAAGCTGCATCTTCCCGTCAGTTTTCATTTCAGTCAAGAGAACACATTCATATGTTTCCGAAGCAGCGTTCTAATTCCAGTTCCAATAACTCTTTGAAGAAATCTGTTAGCTGTAACCCTGCAGAACAATTTCAACACTCTGCAGGCTCCAAAGCAGTGCAGACCAGGCTGCCCCTCCTATATCCCAATGGCAGGGTTACAGCTGCCCTTCCTAAATTATATTATTTTTTTAATCCAACCCGCGTGAGAAACAACAGAAGGGGGCTGAAAGAATTTGAGGTAACTTTTCCAGAAAGGTGAACCCGATCGACTTACCAAACCAGAAAAAACTTTATCAAATAATTAAAAAAAAAAAAAAAAAAAACGGGGCTTGTAGGTAAACTCAATTGTTTTATTAACCTTAGCACAGCAATTATGTTTAAAAAATAAAGAAAAGAGAATTGGACTTGGAGTAAAGCGCTCTGTGTAGGGGTCGCGCCCGTATAGAGAAACCGGAGCCAGCACAAGAGCTTGCCCTTACCTTGACCAGAGCGGAGTGCAGGTAGATGTTGTGTGGCATGATGACTGCGCCCACGATACCGACAGCCTGCTCCAACTGCGGGGTCCCGCAGCCCTGGCAGTACGGGAAGAACATGCCCTTCAACAGCTCCCCCTGGTCCGGCTTCACCGTCACGTACTGTCAGGGGACAGGGGCCACTTCACTCATCTAGATACAGCCTGTTAACTCTACAGCGGTGGTCTCTCCGTTTCACGTGTGAAATGTCTAAGAGGAATCAATTTAGATGAAGGGATGGAAAGACTCCTATCGCATAGCCGTTTCCTCCATTCCAGGTTTTTAAATGAGCCTGATTAGGCACAGCGTACAGGTAACAAGCTTGGGTGTTTCTGCTTTAACTCCTAGTAAAACCAGCAATGGATCAAACTGCTGCTTTCGATGTGTGGTGCAGATCGTCTACAGAAAAGGAGTTTAAGAATTATCACTAGAAATGAATCTATGTTGTTTGTTTTTTTTGGTTTAAAAGCATGTGCTCCTGGTCATCTGGAATTAGAGGAAGTTATACACGGTTGGTATAAACCAGGGCTCTTAATGTCCAATAACACAAGGTGTGCCTAGGCTGTCACATCAATGAATGCAATAACACCGCAGCGGGCAGAGGTCCCTGAGGGATCAGCGCTGGTGTTTATCAGAGGCGGTATAAAACGACCCCTGGGTGGTGCTAGAGCTGTTTTAATTATACAGTAATGTTAACTGAAGATCACTCTCTTAATTACAGGGTAACGTTAATCGAAGATCACTCTCTGCGCTCACCTCGTATCCGAATGTGATGGCCATGATCGTGATCAGGAACCCAAAGAAGGCTTCCAGTTTCCTCAAACCTGAGGGAAAGCATTCACAGTTACACTCAATAGACAACGCACCCTTCCGGCGTTGACTGGGCACGTGAAGCTGAATAACTTACTGGTGACCTACACTGTAGACAAAACTGGAATGAAAATAAAATAATATATATAATATATTATATAATATAATATTTTGTACTGATGCATAAAATAAACTGCATAACTTACACAAGAGAAACATTCAGACTACCTCATTTGACACCCAGCACCTACATAAAACAGTGCTACCTATACACACAAAGCACGGTGCAGACTGTG
This sequence comes from Polyodon spathula, assembly GCF_017654505.1. Taxonomy (NCBI): domain Eukaryota; kingdom Metazoa; phylum Chordata; class Actinopteri; order Acipenseriformes; family Polyodontidae; genus Polyodon; species Polyodon spathula. The sequence continues at coordinate 99,241 of NW_024472298.1, read as the reverse complement.
GACCCAGGACTTGCCATATTTATCAAGGAAGAGGAACACAAAGGTGTCGACGATGGTGATGAGAACTCCGCCCCACAGAGGAATCCTGCAAGGAGACATGGGATCAAATCCCTTGTTGGTCACTAACATCGATTTGATTAATCTACAGTATACCACCCCCCATCCACCAGGACTTTAGCATTTCAAATAAAACCCAAAGGAATCACTGAACTGTATCAAACAGCTATACTGGGTTTATTCTGGGACTTCCCCTGAATTAACTGCTTATCCAAGCAGGTACTGTTTGATCAAACCAACCCCGTGGTCCCGTTAGTGCAGAGTATGCCCTGCCACAGCTATGGATAAAACACAAGAGCCATCAGTATAATAGCCGAGAACATACCCAAGAGTCTGATTCCCACGCTAACTTTTGCCAAAGAACGTCCTTCCAAAGTTTCATCACAAAAGTGGTTCTCTAGGCACGTGCTAAAATGGAAAGACCTTGCCACTGGATATTTTGCCATCCACCCTCTGCAAACACTGTTGAAGCTGGCTACAGTGCGGACGAGCCCAGAGAGAGAAAGAGAGAGAGAGTCTATCAGTGGGGTACTGACTGCTGCCCACCCCACCCCCCCTTACCTTCCAGCGGAGAGCAGGTTGAAGGCGATGGCACAGCCGATGACCTCCTGCATGTCTGACCCAATGATAGCCAGCTCTACCATCAGCCACAGGACAATACGAGGCACCTGGGGAGAAAAGGAAACGAGAGTGTCTCACAGGCGAGGCACGCACATCCCCAACCCTTCGGTGTCAGAGTAAAAAACCGTGAACCAACTGTGTGTGCCCTGCTGAACAGGGCTGATTGTCCAGCGATGAAAATAGAAGCCGACAAACTTATGACGCCGAGCACTTACTGCGGGATACTGGCGATGGCACACTTCTGCAAGGTGCATCCCAGTCACCACCCCCAAGCGCGCTGCCAGCCTTTGCAGCAGCAGACCGAGGATCGTGGCAGACATCAGGACCCAGAGAAGCTTAAGAAAAAAAAAAACACAATTACATTATATATCAAGGCGTGTCAGTTTTACACATACCACAACAAAGAAGATTAGCATAACCTACATGCACAACGTCATTCTCAGTGCAGGGATGGAAATAAGATCCAAATTCATCCATTCCAGGTTTTACTACAAGCTCAATTAGCCACAGTGTGCAGGTAACAAGCTCAGGTAAGTGTTATTAAACTCCAGGAATGGATCAACAGGACTCTTATTTCCACCCCCTGTTATGCATGTCTTCAGCCCCATTTGGGGGGAGAACTACCCAAGTCTTCCAGGTGTGTCAGGGTTATAAGTGAGCTGCAGGGTTGCCCGACTCAATCCAATACCTTGAAGCCGGCCTTGGCTCCGGACTGCAGGTCAGACTCGATGTTTCCTGGGTCCAGGTAAGCGATGCTCATAAGAAACCCAGGTCCGGTGAACGCCCATAGCTTGCGAAAGCTGAACCCAGGCTAGGAGAAGGAAAGGATTACAATAACAATCAATGCATCTGAAGAACTGCTTTTCAGACGCTGATAAAGACTGTAAACGGTAAACGACAAGGCAACGCAAACCTCCAGCTTTTCCAAACCAGAGATCGGTTCTTAACCCTTTCAGTGCTGGTGGGATCTCAAGGTCCCGCCTTCTCTTAGCGCCGTTATGTTAATGCATGCCATCGGAAACCACGCTGGAACCTCACGGGACACCCAGGCAATGCAGAAATCCACGCAAATAAATAAATGCTGTCCTGTTCTCATGTACAACTCAATAAAACGATGTTTATTCTTCAGCTCGACAAAAGTAATCCAGGAGTGAAAGGGTTAAAAAGGAAAGGCAACTTTGATCTACACAGGGAATGAAAGTGCACGACGTGGAGTTATTTCATTAGCTGGGTTCCCTTTAATCTAAAAGCACGTCACGTGAGAACATCGGCTGGCTTCTTAACTTCATTAACCCATGCATGGTCATAAGGCTCCGACATGCTGACTTGCATGCTGTGGCTGCGATTTCAAATAACGCCCTTGAAGACGTCGGCCCTCGAGATGTCTTTACTTGACTTTCACTCTGAGCGTCGACTAATATTAACTTTGGGTTCTTTTCACTTCCACTGCTGTGGTGTTTTTTGAAGAGGATGCACTGGAGAACAATGTAACCTTCACTCTTAGTACAGCACATTTACACACGCAGTAATGAAACAGCCACATCAATAAATTCAATATGCCAACAACCGATATAAACAAAAATATCCCCCCCCCCCGGATTACACTTGCCTTGGTATCTTGTGGAATGGGAACCTTCTCTTCAAAGTAGGTTGAGAACGGCTCATCTGCAGTTTCGGGGGAGTCCAGCGGAGAGATTGAGCTGTACTGTGTCTGTACAATCTGGATTTCCCCATTCTCCATAGAACGGTTTTCTGCAGAAACAGAATAAAAAACCTTTTGTACTGAAACACACTACACAACACAATTTAGGCTGTGCTGAAAAATCTTTTCCATTTAATATAATAAAACATTGAATTTTTATGGACACAGGCATACGTTTAGACAGTCAGTCAGCAGTGGAAACCATCACAAAACAGAACCAGGAGGACACTCCTAATCCTGGATCAAACCATGAAAGAAGCACGATTTGAATCTTGATTCCAAAACGATACCGGCAGCAGCTGACTGCTCTGCAGATGCTAACATCTGCTTTTAAAAACTGGACTGCTAGCTTGTTAACGGCAGCATGCTTGCTTGGTTTACTTACTCAGCTTAGTGCTCTCTGACATTGCTGATCGCTGTTCAGTAGTGCAGTAGAAGCCTGCATAAAGAAGATCTGAACTTCTCCAGCCGCCACAAGCACCCGGTTACAGACTCGCTCGTCATCCCATCTCCTAATATCTAACCCTATTTCATCATCACAGCTTCCTATTTCAACACTTTGAAACAGTGACAGGGCATTACTAACTCGCTCCGTTTGACACGAGGAAGAAGCATGGTGTTGATGATTCGCCAGCCTGCTCTGTTGCACACACACAGATATCGTGCAGGGGTTGGACCAAAATTCTGAGATTGGAGCTTTTGTACAAACAGGCTTCATGTTACAAAATTTGCAACTGGTACACATGGCATGGATTCTAGAAGGTATAACAGATCTCCTGGAAGACAGTTTCAGTCACTAAGGACACTGACGGACTTTGAGGGGAGGGGGGGATAAAAACGGCTTGGCCAGCGATTCTGCATTCAAACGGGTAGAAATTACTGACGGTCTAAAATAGTAGCAGACCTGAAGATCGCTGTCCTGAAATTTAAAAGTCCCCGAGAAATCAAGATCTTGCGTTTCAGGGATGGAAATAAGACTCCCGCTTGCACAGTAGTTTGATCCATTCCTGGTTTTGTGGATACCTGGGAATTCTTTCATTTTGAATGAGCTAGACTGATAATTCTGACCAAAATCTCCTGGGATCAAATGACCTATTAAAAGAACAAAGGGTCACACTATGCTGTACAGTAGAATGGGTGCAGCTCATCTCGTGGTTTATGAATCGAGATCGTTATCGTTTATAAATTCTAAATATTTTGTCTCAGAACAAAGTTGCGAGAACCAATCAAGAATAAGAAAATTGATTAAGATATCGGTTAGCATCCCCCTTAAAGCCATTCACTTGCAAGACAACTTGAGACAGAAGGTGTTGCAAGGATGGGCTTTATAAAAGAGGTCACCGTCCCAATCCTTCCTGTTAATCAAACACACCCACACGCTACACATACCTTCGTCCAGGAGCTGCGGTTCCTGGTCTGGGTGCATTGTGCCTCTGGGGAGTATCTCAATGTGTTCTGGGAAACTGAAGAGACCTGGAAACAGAGCCAAACCACAGTGACATCGGCAGGGCCAGTACTGTTACAAAGAGCACCAGAGCTCAGGGGAGGAGGCATGACTTAGCAGTTTGAACAGGGAGGGGGGGGGGTGCCGAGTAAGCAACACAGAGACTTGAGGAATAGCTGCAGGGAATCACATCTGCTTTTTCGCCCTTTACCAAACAGAAATTTTAGCTGACAATTTGGTAAAATAAGCACTTTTTTCTTTTTTTAATGGTCACACGCTACATAAAGCCTCTCTGGTCACGTTTATGTGGCTGAAAAGTTTGAAAACAGTGTGCATAAAAAGTACGCTGGAGCAGCTTGGGGGGCAGGGGGGTGTCTTCTCAGGCTAATGCCATGGTCTTAAAATGAACCTGCAATTAATCGACACATCTGAATAATCACTGCAATGTATCTGTAGAGATAGCAATCATTAGCAAAAACAACAAGTAACATTCCTCCCCCACTATAACAATACAAGGAAATTCAGAGCCATCTGCAACCATCCCCGCGTTACATTCACCGTAAGAGAGTCATATATATATATATATATATATATATATAAATACAAACTAAGAAGATCACTCTGCATTGACTGGTATTTCAAATGTACTATTCCTGTGTTTGAGTACAGTGGTGTCCAATTTAAATCACAATGCTGGTATACCTTTAAAACGTCCCTAATTGAATTGGTAATTGTAACGGATGCAAGTTACCCCACAGGACTACTATTCTATGTTGCTTCTCTCCAACAGAAGACACACATCACGGACCACGGCAAGATGATTACATTGGAAAAAAGTTCACAAATTGTGAAATAGCCGATGTTTTATAAATACATCCATCGCTTTCAAAATCTTTAAGAAATAAAAGAAGTTCCCAAACGATTGCAAAGTTATCGTCGGCTGTGATGCACCAGTTAAAATAATCTTTGCAAATAAATTTGGCAACCGTTTACAACAACAGGGTCTGGCTCTCTCCCTGCTTCCGCATTAACAACATGAACTCTATTTTTAGAGTGAACGAGACTTACGTTGGTACACACCGACAGACAGGTTCACAAAATAAGACTCCTACTGCATAGAAGTTTTACCTAATCTAGGTTTTAGTACAAGCTTGATCAGCCACAGTTTATAGGAAACAAGCTCAGGTGTGCCTTATTAAACTCCTAGTAAAACCAGGAATGGATCCAACTGCTATGCAACGGGAGTCTTATTTCCATTCAGGGAATACCCATTAATTCAACTCCTACCTACGTTTATTACTTCTTTTTTTCTTATGCAACACATACAGTTTCAATACAGGAAAGTCTACCTTCAAAAAGTAGCCCATTACAATCTGCTGCCTTCTTATCTTTCAAAAATCTGAAACTCAGGGAAACCAACAGCTTTATTTAAAAGTGTGCCCGACTCGTGCAAACTCCAGTTGCTACAGCGCTTCTAAATGCAAACAGGACACATTGTGTGTTTTTGCGTTCAGTACAGAATGCTGCTTGGTGCGCCGCGGCCCGGTGGGTTCACCCCGCTGATACAGCAGCTGCTGTACTTGTACACTGTGCAACAACGCCTTCAAGGAAGAGGAGACAACCAAAGAGCCAGTCCAGCAAAGGGTTAGCAGAGGCACATGGCAGTGTATTCTGGGCAGCGTCACAAGACTGTGCAAGACAGATTGTGTGTGAGAGAGAGAGCGAGATGGGCGGTTTCCTCTCCCATCTATTATCTCCACCACCCCAATCAGCCTCACTGTGTCCTATCTCTCCTTTCACGCCAGCAGTGAAGTCTATCTCAGAGTGCTACACCCACGGGAATGGGGTGGAGGGAGTCAGTTAACTTTTCCAGTGCCCATACCAAGAGTCAATGTGCCAAGTGCAAAATGCCCAGCATGCAAAGACCACCCTGACCCAGAGCCACATTATGTACAAGTGCAGGGATGGAGAGAAGAATCCTGCTGCATAGCATTCTTACCCATTCCAGGATTTACAACCAGCTTGATTAGCCCCCAGTGTGTCCAGGTAACAAGCTCAGGTGCGTCTTATTAAAATCGTAGTAAAACCAGGAATGGATCAAACCGCTAAGCCAAATGGGAGTCTTATTTCCATTCCTGAAGTGTGGCACACAGCACTGACAAATAAATAGTGTGTTTTACAGTTCTGGACACAGCAGAGAGGGGTGGTCTTACAGAACTGGATCCCTGGATTCTGAAACTCTCTCTGTACTGTACTGCACTATACCTGCATCACTGGCAATACGCACCTCACAGATACTCAAGACAGTACAGCGGGAGGCATTACTGTCTGCAGCAGTGGATCTGAGAAATGTCTAGAATTTCACACAGTCCTACTAAACCAACAGTGGCGCTGTTGTTTTCAGCAGAAGAAGGATTCTCTCTCAGAATCCTATTCAATACACCCATGCATAAAATCAACCACAAGTCCAAATTTTACATTGAGTCCTTCAGGGTTGCACAATAGAGGCACGCGGTGTGTGCTGAAGGATCTGGTCCAGACCTGGAGATTTTCATCCAACTGTAGTTTTCTGGGAGCCGACAGGAACATTTCTAACGTCAGCATCAGACAACACTGGAAGCCCCCTTCCGAGCTGTTCATTTTACTAAACTGCACTGTTAGTCCTCCTGCCCACCCAAGCTCGAGCCCAACATGTCTCTTCAAGCAAAGCCCCAGAATGGAAGCTTCATTTTAAACGAGAAACGATCCTAGCAGATTAAAAGACAGACAGTCAGACTGCAGATGAATGTTCTAAAAAAAATTGAGGAAACCACCCACTGCCAGTGTCACCTTTCCACACAGCAAGAGCAACACGATACAGTTCACTATTGCAAAGTTTAAATCCAGCTTTGAGCCGCCCACAACAAACTGTGATCTGCCCACACAGACATAACAAATGTGAAGCGCATTCCTGAGCCAAGCTAAAGCAGAGCGAGGCAGGAGTTTAGAAGAAGGTGTTTTCCCTGGATTAGCTAGTATTCCACTGCTATTCTAGGCTGGAATAAATCACTTTTTTTTTTTTCTCTCCCCAATTTGGAAAGCCCAATTATTTTCTTTAAACCTTCCCCCTAGAATAGGGGAATAGCCTGGACTCAAACCGGCGACCTCCAGGCTATAGAGAGCATCCTACACTTCACACGGAGCGCCTTTACTGGATGCGCCACTCAGAAGCCCTAAACAACTTTCATAAAATGTTTAAAATAGTAATTTATATATATAAACTAAATATACAAGAAGATCACTCTGCATTGACTGGTACTAATGTACTATTCCTGTGTTTGAGTACAGTGGTGTCCAATTTAAATCACAATGCTGGTATACCTTTAAAACGTCCCTAATTGAATTGGTAATTGTAACGGATGCAAGTTACCCCACAGGACTACTATTCTATGTTGCTTCTCTCCAACAGAAGACACACATCACGGACCACGGCAAGATGATTAAATTGGAAAAATGTTCACAAATTGTGAAATAGCCGATGTTTTATAAATACATCCATCGCTTTCAAAATCTTTAAGAAATAAAAGAAGTTCCCGAACGATTGCAAAGTTATCGTCGGCTGTGATGCACCAGTTAAAATAATCTTTGCAAATAAATTTGGCAACCGTTTACAACAACAGGGTCTGGCTCTCTCCCTGCTTCTGCATTAACAGCTAGAACATGAACTCTATTTTTATAGTGAACAAGACTGAAAGCCAAGCAGGACACACACACACAGAGAATAGGTGGAGAAACGCACACACACAGATCAGGTGGAGACACGCACACACACACACCCCAGGCGGAGACACGCACATGCGCACACACACTCACAGAGATCAGGTGGAGACACACAAATAAATTCCTACACAACAGAGAATAATCACCACCAATTATCACCCTTTTAAAAACAGGAAATAGTCCAAGCAACTTCACAATGTCGGAGTATGAAAGTCTATCTGCACACAGAGCTTAAGGGCAGAGTTTATAGCAATCAAAGTGAGGCATGGTCAGGCATCGTGAATGAATGACCCCACAATCGTGTTCAATGACTGCAGAACTTCAGCGTCCGTTTACTATTCCCATCGAGGCAGTGCAAGTTTACAGCCATTCAGAGTCCATGAAACCAACTGACAGGTGACAGGGTGAAACAAGCTTGATCCTTCACGACAGGACAATGCCACTCACAACAGGTTCGTTCTAGCTTATGGCCAAAGGTTTTGCGCCATTGTAACTAATTTTGCTTCATAAAGGTCGAATGAAACCTGCCGAATAGTGTTATATTAACATATTGAATTACACATCGCTTTTGAAAAACAATATGAAATACTGTAGTAGTACTGAGTTTGAATCGCACATGTTTTTATTGTGTTGTGCTTTGTGCTGAGATCGAGTCATTTTTTCTTCTCTCTCATATGGGTTTATATGATACAGTATCGCAATAAAATCCTTGTTCAATTTTTATTTATTTTAAACCAAAATGGGGAATTTGAAAAAAATCAAGATAAAACCTGCAGATCAACCGTGCCAATGACAACATTTCCTGTTTTGGGCACAGACAACTAGTCAATAAAGTACTTGTAATCATATGTAACAGTACATTGTGTTTTGTTTGTTCTTCTCACAGGCTCTGCCAAAGACACAAGGTTAAACATCCCAGACCAGCCTGGCAAAACAAAACAAGAGTGTGCCTCGGTCCTGAGATCTGTATTGTACAGTGAAGGCCTCGCAGCAACCCTGTCTTTGGCTCTGTGCCAGCTCTAGAAGTGCAAATGAATGCAAAGCAGCAAAATGACTGGAAAAGCAAACTATATAGGATCAGAGTTAGAAAGAAGACTCCTACTGCAGAGCAGTTTTACCCATTCCAGGTTTTACTAAGAGCTCAATTAGCGCCTGTGTATTGGAACAAGTTCAGGCTTGTCTTAAAGTCACAGCAAAACCAGGGCAGGTTCAAACTGCTATGCAATGGGAGTCTTATTCCCGTCCCTGTACAGGTCCAAATTGCAGATCTAGGGTACCACCACAGGGATTCTTAATCAATGGCATAACAGTGTGCATCGGTTTCTGAACAAACCCAGACAACATCCCCAAACAGCATTTTAAAAGAGGAATGAGAGGAACGGGCAAGTGACGTAGTACCCAAAACGATTCACACTGTTACTGGCAAAAGACTGACGGGCTTTTCAGAACTTGATTATGAGCACTTCATAGTGCCCAAAGGGTGTCTTGCCTATTCATTCTCTCATATCTTTATAAAGCCAGGTGTGTTTTTTTGTATCTTGGTCCTTTTCTTCTCCAAACTTGGCTGTTTTTGTAGGTGTGAAATGCATCTAATAATAAATCGCATCTCAACTTTCCCAGCAAACCTGACAAACACAGAGCCGCTCCTAAACCTGCTTTGTTCCTGCAAGCTAATAAAGTTTCTCCGGTCCCACTGTTGCTCTGGCAAATTAACAAAGCACTAAACATTTTCACTCCAAAGTGCATTACTTAACCTTTGTGAAGCAGACACTCCTGTTTTACTGAAACTCTCTCAACTAAATACATTTACAAAACCAATAGAACCATTGTCTTCTTTCTCTTAGGGGGTGAGGGAGCAGTTCATTCTCCATGCCTCAAGCCTGCCCTGGACTGGAGGGAGCACCCTTTCTCTTAGGGGGTGAGGGAGCAGTTCAGTCTCCATGCCTCAAGCCTGCCCTGGACTGGAGGGAGCACCCTTTCTCTTAGGGGGTGAGGGAGCAGTTCATTCTCCATGCCTCAAGCCTGCCCTGGACTGGAGGGAGCACCCTTTCTATATTGCGGAGTGAGACCTGTTTCATTGAATGTTTTTTTTTTTAAATCAGTATTTACAAAACGTTCCCCCAAGATAAAGCGTTTCGAAACTCGAGAATTAAAACATGCCTTAAAACTGACTGGGGTCTAAGGTACCCACATACAGTACCTAAAGAAACAGGCCCCAGAACCAGCTTTGGGTCCGGATCTCTGTCCTGGAACACCTAGACCTTTAAAAAAGGTTATACTATATTCTTCTTAGTTTCCCTCTCTCCAACATGAAAAAGCTGATAAATGGCCACTCTTATCCCAAGCTGCTTACAAAAAAAAGCTGTCTCGTTTGTAAATGTTTGTGATCACAGACAGGGCGGTGTGCAACATATTCAGGTCACAAGTTCTTAAACTTCACCTCTCAGCCTCTCTCACCTTAGCTTTACTTTCAGATATTCCCTCTAACCACAAAGGACACGCGTTTTAAAAACCCCAAGCGTTACTCACCTAAGCTGGCCGTTTCACAGACAAACAAACTCGCGAAAAGAAATAATAATAATAATCACATTAAATTAAACATCGCCCAGGTCTGACAGACCGGGACACTGCGAAACGCACACAGGCATGTTTGCACAGAGAGCACGCCCACAGCCGCTCCTCATTGGCTCCGACCGGCAGGAAAGACTTGTTTTCATTGGCTTAGAAAGGTTTCCCTCACGCCCGACATCCACGTCGAAAGACACCTTGAATTTGCTACCGACGTAGTAGCGGCTCTCTAAAAATACCGCCGTCTAGAGGTTAGGAGTGGAATTACACGCTACGTGTTGCACTGCAAACCGGACAGGTTGGTTAAAAATGCACCTACTTACAAATTAAATGCAAATCATTTACCCTGCTACCCCTATTAGAAAAAAAAAAAAAAAAACTAGCCAAGTTTTTGGAATTGGAACTAAATATTAATTTACCCAGCAGCCAGGTACAGTATATACAATCCCTGGGTAGGTTTTAGAGCTTAATTTAGATGGCATTTCACAGATATGCTGTGCTGACCATGAGACAAAAACAAAAGCGGCTCTTGCTGGCATGCGGTATTAGTTTACAGACCCCCCCGCCCCGGCTCGATGGCCTGTCAAGGTAACGCACCACTGAACTTACCTGTCTGGGAAAAGGTGAATATTCCCGGCGACGCAGACCCGGTCATTTCTATGGTCTCTTTATTCAGGTTGTCAGAAAGAGCCGCGTTTGTTTTGCCCTCCATGATGGTATTTTAGCGTGGGTTTAAATATTTAAATAACTTTCAAAAGTGAGTAAAAGAGAGCTACCCGCCTTTCCTTGAGCATTCTTGAACTCGAAATTGTAAAACGCCGACCGGTCAAAAGTCACTCTTAATTAAAGAGCTTGCACGCCCCGTTGTATTGATGCATGTCTTTATCTCTCTAATACCATGTGAACAATAGAAACGACCCCAGCTGTAGTTACAACGGACAATACTAACCCCAGTAGCTTTCTGCTTCACATATCGCTGATCTGCTGATTATGCACTGAAAGCTCCAGTCTAAACTTCTTGAACTGACTGTAGATAGGGCTCAGATAAACACAGACAGTGCAATCGCTGCATTGAAAAACCCTTTCACTTGATTAGCTTCAGTTGCAGTTCAACGGCAGCCCTTATCTTTGTGCCCCTGTACCTCTCTCTCTGGCTGTATTAGAGTCCCCCCAATGCAGACTGTGGACAGAGCATCCCCGTTGGTGTTGATAATACAGGGTGGGGCATAAACCAGGCATCATATAGGCTGTCGGTATCGGTTAAAATGACTGAGCAGAGAGGAACGATTTCAAATTGAACGTGTGGTGGAGACTGCCAAAGTGTCGTGACTGCCCAACTTCACAAGACAGCAAAGTAATCGAGGCTGTGTCTTACAGGACGTCCGGTATAGATGTAGCCCTGTGTCATTCACTTAACAGCCCTACAGTTTCATTATAGAAACACAGTCCAATACTGTCCCTGTGAGGAACACAAAGAGCCTTGGGGAGTCTAATACATGAGAGGCTACTGAGAAGTATAACTGGGCAGACTGTACTTGACTTACAATGCTTATGAGTGGTTACCATTGCAATTTCTCAAATAATGATTTTTAACTTTAATTTTTTTTATATTTTTCGACCCAGGTGCAGCAACTGGTCCACAGTTCTAGTTGGTTATTACAGGAGAAAGTGTCTTTATAGAATTAAGAACCAGCGCCATCTAGTGCACAACTAGTGCAGTTCCAGCAATGCAACAACTTGACGCTCAGTACACGTTAACGTCTACAAACGCACACTGGCTGATCTTAGCTAAAACAAAAACTATTAAAAACCACACATTTCATGACCAGAATAAAACAAAACAAAAGCAAAAAATCCTCAACAGTAGAATTTACTGGAAGCAATTCCAGGAGGTTTATCTGGACCTTTGCTTTGCTGCTTCTAGGTTTACAGCACACAGCTTATAGAAAGACAGCTGCTCAGACCTGTTGAACTTTGACCAACCTCTGGTCACCCTCAGTGCCTGATAAAGACTCGTCAGAACAAACTGCAATTACTGGTTGAGCAATGGTTTGTTTTCATTACGTGCGAGAATTCAGTGCAGCGAGTTCCTGCAGCTCAATCAGAACCGAAAGGCACGTTAAAAAGCTGATTCATCCCAGAGTTTGCAATATTGTTTTTCTGTTATCAAAAAGTCAATAATCTTTTCTGTACTGCATTTGAGTTCCACCAATGTGCAACTGGGGTATATTTTTAGCTGATTTACTAGTAAATAAATACACATAATGGCAACACATTTGTCTACTTAAGTTTCTTATAAATTTGATCAATTTTCTAATTTATTCTATTGTGTTTGTGACTACAGAAACACGCACTATGTGGAAATCAAATATATATTACTGTCTAATTATTACTAAAAAAAACTTAACATTTGTTACCCTACCATCCCTATTATGTAATAATTATCACTGAAGGTGTGGGTTTAGATTTATACATGTAGAAATATTAGTTACATAGAATATGGTTTTATGACAAATTTTTAGGGGTGCTAACTGTTTTATATACATTTGATTTGGGTTCAATCCGATTTCATTCACAAATATTTATTATAACTCAAGGTTACTTTATTAAACCAATAACAGTTCAATATAAAACATGTCAGGTTCTTTATTTTTAAAGAAGTGTCTTAAATGGAAATCTTTGAAAAAGCGTACAATGTTTTATTTGCTAAATGTAATAAAATTAGTCCAGATTTGATATGATGTTCTCTCCACTCTGTGTGTGTATGCTGTAGCAAAAAATATTCATCTGTATTTACTATTTTAAAATACAAAATAAAGTCACTTTACAGAGAGAGCAGCCGAGGATAGCAAATTAAAACACAAGAAACCAAACCGGCAGATTTAAAATGAAAGTGTGTGTGCTTTATTAATATTCAAATAAATACAGTGTTAGCGGATTAGCAGCCATTCGAAACTAAACTTTAAACTTCAAAAATAAAGCAACTGGTAAAATATAAAACTTGTGTTAATAAATGAAAAACTGCATAAAATAGAAGTTTCATCTATACAGTGTAGCCAGCTGGCTTGGGATATTTTTGTCAGATTTGGAATGTGTAGATTAGTGCTATTCTCAGTCAAAGGAGGTCGGGATTAGAGAAGATTATAAATGCAATTAAACAGTAAACACAATCTAAGCCTTTGCTAATCCAAACTCTCCCCTTTAGTCTCCTGTTTTTATATGGTCTGGTCAATAGTTAGTTGCTGCCGTTTTTTTGACTGTTTTCACAATTAAATTCATCTGGGGAAAGTGTATGCAATAAACAACCAAGTCTGTTAAATCGGTTGTAACCAGCACCATGGAAACTGTCGCCATGTGGTCATCTTTGGTTGTCATGGTAATTGATTATTAAGTTCCGAACAGCTCCCTCTCTGTCTCTCTCAGCTCACGTAGGATTTCCTCGATACAGGGGTTCACTTCCTGTTCCTCTGTTGGTCCCGCCTCACCTCTTTCAGCTTGCTCCTCCCCTTCTTCCTCTTTAGCAACCCAATCAGAGTCTTGCCCCGCCTCTCTGTCAGCTGCCATGGCTGCAGCTCCTTTACTGTCCAGCAGGTGGTCTAGTTCCTTTATCTCTTGAGCACCCTGATGTAGCACACTCTCTGTGTCTGCTGCAGGGCTGAGTGTCCCACATTCCTCCTCTCTGCTCCCCTCAGGGTTCTCACCCCCTTCCTGTTCCTCCTCAATAGTGACCAATTTCCATTCACTCCCAGTGTCACATCGAAAACTCTGCCTCCCTCCGTGTACCCCCTCAGTGGGCCCCAGCTTCCCATCCCCACTGAATGGATCCCAGTTCCTTACCATCATTCTCAAACCACCCATCCCCTCCTTAATGGGACTTAGCTCAGCATCAGTGTCAGTGCTGCTGTCATCATCTCCATCAATCTCAAATCCCTTACTCTCTCCCAGCCCCCGCTCCCCAACATCACTCCCAGCGTCACTCTCTCCCTGCTCCTCCTCTCCAGACACGACAGGGCCTCCTGTAATCACTGTATCCCAGGAGGTGTGGCTGTCTGAGCTGCTGCAGGAGAATGCATCCTCTTCCCCACCTTCTAGTCTTCCCCATTCATCCTCCCCAGGTTCCCTTCCCTCAAGATGGACCACCTCCCCATTCTTCTTCCCAGCTTCCCTCCCTACTGAGATATCAGCCTCCCCATCCCTATCCCATACCTCCACCACCTCCTCATCCTCGCTTTCAGAATCAGGGGCGGTGTGTTTGCGGATTCGGTTGACCGCATCCCAAAGGGTCCGTGAATTTGAAGCAAAGTCTTTGGGAAGAGGAGGAGGAGGAGGAGGATACTGACAATACTCTGGAGAAGGAATTTCTCCTTCTGTGGTCTCCTGTTGGGGGCTATCCTCTATGGGGGTATACTGGATGCCATCAGTGTCATCAAGGGATGACTCCGCAGGTTCTGCCTCAAAATGTGCATCATCTAGTTTGGGGAGCACATCAGGCGTGGGGGTCTCTGCTGGACTGGAGGGCTTGTCAGTGGTCTCTCCCTCGGTCTGTTCCTCTGTTCCCCTGGGACTCCCTGGCCCCTCTCGCCAGTTCTCAGACTCCTGGAAAGCTGGCTCCCCATATAGGGATTCACTGATTTCCTCTGCCCTGTGAGGTTGAACCTCAGGCTCTTCCCCCAACAGGTTTGCTGCTTCTGTCTCCACGTCCCCTGTAGCAGCTAGGACAGTCTCTCCACCTCCTCTTTCCTGTTCATCCTCCTCAGATTCACAGCATCCAAGAGGGGAAGCCTCCCTATTCCTCTCCCCAGCATCCCTACCTCCAGAGGCTTCTCTCTTTCCATCCCTCTCCCAAACCTCTACCTCCTCCTGTCCCTGGGCCTCTTGCTCTTCATTGTCTGATCTCGGTCTGTCATATTCCGTAACCCTTCCCAAAATTTCTCCTTCCTCCTCCCAGCGGCACAGGGCACCCTCGAGTTCCAATCTGCTTTTTTCTTGGAGGATCCCTAAAATCCTTCTGGTTCTCTTCTCCAGGGTTTCGTTGGCACGAATCTGGGGTACAGGGGATGGGATAGCCACTTGATCCATCATTTCTAAGTTTTGGGCTTCCTGAGTTTCGAAGCCTCCAGAAAGAGTTTCCGAAGCAGGTGGGGTGCGTTGACCCTGTCTGCTGATGAGGAGCAGCCACTCATAGGGAGAAAGGGTCTCGGTAATCTGTTGTTTGCTCTCCCAGGACTCCAGCCTCTGCAGTCCAGTCTCTACATTATCCTTGCTAAGGACATGGCTACTGTTTGAAGGAATCTGGTCCATATCTGGTAGTCCAGAATCATCTGTGCTAGCCAGGTACAGGTATTGCACATGCTCTTTCTTTGGTGGGTAGATAAACTCAGCTCTAACAATAACACAGGTAGCGTCTATTAGCAAAACCCCATTGTTGTTGCTGTCCCTTTGAGCCTCTCCCCCCTCTTCCCTCAGTTTCCCTGCATCTTCCATAGGGCCACAGCTTCCAGTCTCCCCTCCTTTTGGCTTCGCGATCTTGGGATTCCCAAGTTGATTTATCTCCTTCTGGCGAGGAAAACCTGACAAACCTCTCTGCCCACTCAGGGTTAAGGTCTTGCTGGAGATTTCAAAGGCATCCAAAGCCTCCCTGTTTTGACTGGTGTTGCCCCTGCCTTTGGCCCGGTCCTTGGCTCTTGGCCCCCGTACCCTGGGCAGAGTCTGGTAGTTGACAAAGCCTTCTCTCCGCTCCCTGGCAACCCTTTGTAGCGATGCCCCTCTACGACTTCCCTGCTCTCCTTCCTCCCAGTGGCTGTGGGACCGATGCCTCTCAGCGCTCTGGGATCTGTCCCGTCCAGCCTGGGGCTTCAAATAGCCACTGATCTCCTGGTTGACAGTCTGGGAGTGGGACTCTTTGTGGGGCAAGTGAGAGCTACTCTCCCTGCCTGTGTAGTTCCTGCTGCTCTCCTCCCAACCCTCGCTCGCCAGCCTCCCTCTAACCCTTTCAGTGCTGTTTTGTCCTGCCTTGGTGACGCTCTTGGGCAGGGGAATGACCTCCAAGGGCTTGTCTGGCCCTCCTGCTACACTCCCTGGCCGGGAAACCAAACAAAAGACAGTCTCCCCAGGTCTGCTTTTCTTCCTCCTGCTATCCGGAATGGTTGTCAGCTCTCCTCCCTCAAATCTTTTCTGTGGGGCTCCAGACAGCTCACGATCGATCGGGCCCTCTCTCCCTAAACGGGGCATCTGCTTGGAGAGTGCAGTGGAGCCACCCCATGTCCCATAGCCAAGCGTCTGAGGCCAGATCTCAGGATCCAGCCTTTTCTTCTTTTTCTCCATCCCTTTCTCTCTCCCCTCTTTTCTCCATTCCCCAGGAGATTTCCTGCCCGCTGCTGTGTTGATGTCGAGTTGGGAGAGCTCTGGTCTGGGGTTCGGGACTCTCTCAGTCCTGGGGGGGGAGCTATAGGGAGGGGGAGGCACGTAAGTCGGGGGTTGGCTAAACATCCTCTTTTTTGGTTGGTTTTCTTTCAATTCCCCCTTGCTCTCCTGCCGCCTTGCCTTCTCAAAACTGAGTGTCCCGGGAAAACGGGTAGTAAGCTGGGTAGCAGTGCCACCCTCCTCCTCTCTCAACATTCCCAGCAACTCCTTCCTGTCTCTGGATCTGGTAAGGCCAGGGTCTTGCAAAGCATGGTTATGGAGCCACCGTTCTTCCCTCTCCAGCTGCCCCTGCAGATGAGCTCCTGAAGGGGGATCCAGGGGCTTATTTCTGGGTAGGGTATGACTGTACCGCCAGTGCCTTGGCTCTTGATAACTGAAGTTCTGGTCCCAGGACGGTGGCAGGCCTCTCCTCAAACGGGATGGACTGCGTGATTCAACTCTCGGTGCCCCAATCTCTCCCCTCCTTCTCGCTCTCTCCTTCCTACCCCTCTGCTTCCCTGCCCACTCCTCACGGGCCATCGGCTCCCTACCCTCCCTCTTCTCCAATTCCCAGTGCACCCCCAGCTGCAGATCCAGATTGAAGGGCTCAGGGGGAGCCATGGCAGCCCTCCAGTTGGTGTAATGCTGGAGAACCCGTCCGGTTCTGGAACCAGGGATGGTCCAGTAACCAAGGGCTCTGTCTGGGTCTCTCTCAGGTCGACAGTCAGACAGGTCGGTCACGTAGTTTGGCTCATGGTAGCTGAGGGGACAGAGGAGGGGAAAGGGGAGTGTTAAATGCTGAGAACTCTCAGTAAGCACACTTGGTAGCGCTCTGAGCTGCTCAGAAGGAACAGACTTTTTTTCACTGAGCTGCTGCTGTAGGAGTGTCTCAGTTACTTAATGCACAGAGGTTTGCAACCTTTTTTTTGCGTGAATCGAAACTGTTCATTTTAGGAAACCAGCAAGAAACTGCTAAGGTGAATTTTGGAGCTCCTGTTTTAACCAAGTTATTTATCTGTACATTTGTAACTGGAACATTTTGTTTTCTTTTAATCCTTTTCAGGTACAAGAGCCAAATGTGTCCCACAACTAAAATGATGCAAACCTCATTGTTTTTGCAATGAGGTGCAAGAAACTGGGTTTAAAATGTACTGACAGGTTGGGTCTGGTCGTCCGAATTGTCTCACTATGCACCAATGACGTCTGCATGCCTCAAAGCTGATAGAAACACTGCAGCAGTGTGCAAAAGTACAAATGAATCAAGCTGTTTAAACGACTAAACTTAACATAATATGCAGAAGATATCGGCTGAATCATTTCTGATGCCATTGTGCTTGCACTTCAATTAATATATCCCAGAATACTGGATATGCACTTGTAGATGTCTGATCTACCCCTCCTGCTCTGCACTGGACTCTCCTGATCTACCCCTCCCGCTCTGCACTGGACTCTCCTGATCTACCCCTCCCGCTCTGCACTGGACTCTCCTGATCTACCCCTCCCGCTCTGCACTGGACTCTCCTGATCTACCCCTCCCGCTCTGCACTGGACTCTCCTGATCTACCCCTCCCGCTCTGCACTGGACTCTCCTGATCTACCCCTCCTGCTCTGCACTGGACTCTCCTGATCTACCCCTCCTGCTCTGCACTGGACTCTCCTGATCTACCCCTCCTGCTCTGCACTGGACTCTCCTGATCTACCCCTCCTGCTCTGCACTGGACTCTCCTGATCTACCCCTCCTGCTCTGCACTGGACTCTCCTGATCTACCCCTCCTGCTCTGCACTGGACTCTCCTGATCTACCCCTCCTGCTCTGCACTGGACTCTCCTGATCTACCCCTCCTGCTCTGCACTGGACTCTCCTGATCTACCCCTCCCGCTCTGCACTGGACTCTCCTGATCTACCCCTCCCGCTCTGCACTGGACTCTCCTGATCTACCCCTCCCGCTCTGCACTGGACTCTCCTGATCTACCCCTCCCGCTCTGCACTGGACTCTCCTGATCTACCCCTCCCGCTCTGCACTGGACTCTCCTGATCTACCCCTCCTGCTGCACTGGACTCTCCTGATCTACCCCTCCTGCTCTGCACTGGACTCTCCTGATCTACCCCTCCTGCTCTGCACTGGACTCTCCTGATCTACCCCTCCTGCTCTGCACTGGACTCTCCTGATCTACCCCTGATCGACTCTCCTGAACTCAATGTTACTGGGTGCTCAGCTGATGCACTGCTAATATGTCATCATAGTTATAACCTTTTGCATCCTAGTCTGCCAAATAATAATAATAATATATTTATTTATTATTATTATTATTACATATCTTCCTGCAACCCCCCAGTACAGCATACTGGACTCAATGGAATAGATTTATAGAAAACTCTGTACTCACTAGTATCTCCCCGGGACTGTCCCATACTGGAGTTGGGAGTGCCGCTGCCCCTCCAGCCCTGTGCAGGCATCCATCAGAGAGGGAGCAGAGGGGTCCCAGACACAGAGAGGTCCCAAACTCGCACAGGGGTCCGGCTCTGAATACGGGGGGGGTGGGGTGGGGAAATGATTTAATAATTCAGGTTTGTTTTAATATCCCCACCCCTACCCCCCACCACTCAGTGGGGATAAAAAAATAAATACTTTAAATTTTGAAAAAACACACTTGTGATCTATTGTGATCCAATTCATCATGGCACAGAAACATTCAATATTTCTAGAGATTTTTCATAGATGGGTCCTTATAAAAGTTTACCTTTGTAAATGCACACATTCACTTTGCAATTTTCCCATGCTTGTACTACGCATTTACCATGGTTTGCCTCTCTGGGCTTTACAGTGCTTGCCTATGCTATACCATTCTTTCACTGGGCTTTATAACACTTTGCGAGGGGCGGATAATAATAAAGGGATGATCTATCTACATTAGGCACAGCACTACCATTCCGATTCATTTCTGTTGTCAAAGTGCAGCATTTATGCAGTGTTGATAAAATGCACTTGCAGTACAATGTAATATTTTGTACATAGTAACTTTATAATGAAGTAGAATGGAGAAATACTTAAATGCTGCATTATGCCATTTACTACAGCACTCTATACTTTCAAAAAGAATAAACATTCTTAAAGGATTTCCTCCTATACGTTCGCTATGATTTTGATGGCAGTGCGTTCAGATCTGTTTGCTCAATTCAATTTAGTAAAAAAAGTCAACAGAAAACAAAATAAATATCAAAACAATAATCAAACTATTTAGTATGCACGGTACAAGAATTACATATTTTTTTTATCAATATGCAAAATACATTTTCTGTTGGTAAAAAAAAAAAAATTTAAATAGGGATATTTATAGGTCAGAAATACAGATAGCGCTAATGCATTTCTTAGTTTGAATTATACAATGTCAGATGAAATCAGATCGACGGTGAATATACTGAAATGTTTTTTTTTTTTTTTTTTTTTTTTTTTACAGTACTGGTGATATAATTCTTGATATCGGCGATTGCAGATTTAATGCAGGTGCTGTGACTGTAGCTCAGTGCCCTTCTTGTTCAAAGTATCTACGCCCGATTGGCTGAGCTGCTGAAGGCTGTGGGTACAGGTCGCAATGACATTATTTATTCATGACATTCTTCTATTGCAACTTCTCTGTTAATAAATAGACAACACTGTTCTTTTTTGTTGTTGCTCCAAAATACATTGCAAAACAAACACAACAGAATATTAAAAAAAAAAAAACACTTACCTCTATAAAACTGGGTTCTTCCTTCCTGCCTTTCCTTCCTTGGTCTTCAATCCCTGGTAGTTCAGCTCAGCCCTCAAACTCTCCTCGGTGTCCTCTTTAAATAACGTTCTGTCTTGTCACACTCCCTTCCCTGGTTTTAAGTTTTTTTGTTGTTTTTTTTTTTTTTTTTTTTTTTTTTTTTAGGAATTTCACCTCCACGATTCTCCAGCTGGTTAAGATCGCAGCGGTTCGGAATTCTTTAATTAAATGAAATTGATTTGACGGCACCCAGCTCTCCTCCGTCTCTCCCACTGAATACAGCTGGGATCCAGAACACCCGGCCCCCTCACCTCTGCTCGGACGAGCAAAAACTAAACAAAAGCCTGTTGAGCTGAAATAAGCACTTTGCTGTGATTGTTTCCGTTCACTCGTTTAGACTTGCACACCATACCGACAACACTTAAAAAAAACAAAAAACAAAAAACAAAAAACACCGGTGTCTCATTTTAAATAGAAGCTGCTCAACGAGAGCTTTGAGGAATAACGGTCTGGGCAAGCATTACTAAAACCTAGTGCTGGGACAAACATTACAATATTCCAACAAACACTGCTTCATGCGGCAAAAACATAATGATGTTCGAATTTGACTGTATCACATAGATTTCATGCAAAGGAAACACATGGTGACAGTGCACAACAGTGAAGTTATAAATTATTTAAATTCGCTAGAACCAATTAATGGTGGGGTCCAAACACCAGCTGTGCAGCCCAGGGAAGTATTCTGGGTTCAAATATAGGAACAGGAAAGAAAAATAAATAATCAGAAATGTTACTGCATAAAATGACGTCAGCCCATCTAGTATATAGGTTGATTCTGCAGTGTGCCGAATGCCAGAGGCTCTCAGACAGACAGACAGACAGACACTCCTGCCATGCTGCCTGTCCTATCCTTTCAGGAAAACCTGTCACTGGAACAAACAGGATTTAATCTGTGTTCACAGAACTCTGCATCAGCACAGCAGAGAGCTGGGGGGTGGGGGGTGCGAGGGGGGGGGGGGGGGGGGGGCATAGCTGGAGCCACAGGGTGTGAGACAGCCGCCTGTCTTGTTTTTGGTGTAAATCATAAACACAGTGGCATATCTTTACTACAGAATATTTGCAGAAACTTGTATATTGCCAACTTCTAATTGTATCGACTCTGTCACAGATGTATCACCTTGTCTCTGTTGCTGGGATACAGGTAGCAAGAAAGCAGGCAGCCTGAAAATCGTTTTACAGCCCTCGGTTTCACTGGAAGAGCAGATTCTTCCCGGGGAATAACATATCATGTATTTTGATTGTTTAGTTTAATTTTTGGAGAGTTTGTGTGACTCTGTGGAATCTGTGAAGTTGCCCTGCCATAACTTGCACATGCATGCATTGTAAAATAGATGTATAGACAGAAAACACAACGTGGTACAATTATACAAGCAGGGACTGAAGGGCACAGTCCAGCGGACAGGGGAACTCAATGTACACAATTATTTGTTTCATGTGTTCTTTTGTAACTAGTTAACCAGATGCTGTCACACAGCAGGCAGTCTGAGCAGTTTGTTTGAACGAACGGCTGGTTCTTACTACTGTCGCAGGTGAATGTGATACTCGAGGCAGCAAATGCTGAATATTTTCAACTTTATCCGACCCTGTGAGATTTCAGGTGGCAGACGCATGAGAAAAAGGCTGTACGACTTTCCAATAAAGACGCAGGGTGACGTAATTGCGACCTGTCGCACAGGATCGGAGACCCTCGACTCAGACCAGAAAGCACATCGGAGTCTTTAGAGTGAACTAACCTTAATTCCACTTCAGTTTGTTTCAATCGAATCGTTTGGTCGGTTTGTTGCAATTTGAAAGCAAAATCAGTTCAGGGTTAATTTCAAGTGAGTCTGATGTGCTGCGAGTCACGTTAATAAAAATCTAACTGCTAATAAGTGCCGAGTATCGAAACAGAGTCCAGACGAGAAGCAAAGAAATTATACTACACTTTATTATAGACCTGAAATACAATCGATGCAATTTATATATATATATATACACACTGCAATGATATTCAATAAAAATAATAAAAATAATAAATCAAATAAAAACTACAAATTAAAGTGATCCGAAGCACCATTTCAAAATATCACGGCCCCAAAAAAGAATCAAATAAATACAATTCATTGCACGCACTAAATTGTTCATTCCAAACCCCAAAAAAGAACCCACACTATATAGTCAATCATTCCAAACCCCAAAAAAGAACCCACACTACAGATATAAGCATACAAACTAGCATGAAATAACTGGTCATTCAGCGATGCACTAAAAGAAACAAGGTGTTTACTGATATTCAAGGACTGTTGATCGTTTCAGATCCTGAAACTCC
Source organism: Polyodon spathula (assembly GCF_017654505.1). Classification (NCBI taxonomy): domain Eukaryota; kingdom Metazoa; phylum Chordata; class Actinopteri; order Acipenseriformes; family Polyodontidae; genus Polyodon; species Polyodon spathula. Next base: position 76,571 of record NW_024472298.1, on the reverse strand, counting down.
AGCCTTTCTTACCAGGGTCAGGGGGTAAAAACAAGCCTGCAGCCCCTCTGCAGGAGAACTGTTTGCTCCCTCTCTCCCCTCGCCCCTCTCCAACACAAGAGGTGCCAGTCTGGTGCACCGCATAGCATAATCAAGTATTAAATGAATAGGCAATTACCCTTGGTGTTCACATGACCTGTAACAGAGAAACAGGGGCTGGACAGGTTGCTACAGGTTTGAAACTAATGCATTTTTATTTATTTTTTTACAATTTTGAAATAGCTTTCCGTTTCACTCATCCAATCCTGGCGACTTTATAAAAGGTTTAAAAACATATATATATATATATTTGCTGGAGCAGGAAACTAACAATACAGGTCTTGATAAACATCCCCCATTTACACAATTCCAAAGGCAGGCTAATAGTGGATACACACTAGCAGCCTGCAAGCAGATCTATTGACTGCCTAATACCATAGAACTTCAATGAATTAATACTTATTTATGCCATGCAAAATAGAGAATACAAAGAATTGCTTTAGACGTGATACCTTGCCACACAGTGAAGGGGAGTATCATTACACTAGCTGTGTGTGTGATTCTGTTCATAAGGATGAGACAGAATAAAGTTTGTTTTTATTTTTTATGATGGCATGCTGTTTCTATCCCCCCCCGGGAAGACAGTGTCTCATTGTGCATGCGTTTACTCAGCCAGCATACAGCATTCCCCGATTCATTCATCAAGTGAGCCTACGAGAAACAGACAGTATTGAAATCCACAAACCAGCAAACAGACAGGGAGAAACTGAGTTTCAGTGTTTGCAGCTTCACCCAGTTTGCACACACAGGGTGGGGCTGGTGTTTTAGGCAGCGACCGAGTCTGGATCCTGCAGTTCGAGCAAGCCCTTTCTCAACCCCGCTCTCGACTAGAAGCAAGGGCAGACCACAGCAGGAAGACAAACTCCAGCCAACCTCTCAAGAACCTGGATTCAACACTTTAGCACAATACAGGATTACGAAACAATACAGCTCTGTTGCAAACTGCGATGATGATTATTATTATTATTTTCTATTAGTTTCCACGTGACTCTGTTCTACGCAGTGTTCCCCAATGCTAGGATTTGTTTTTCAGAAGATGCTAAAATGATTTACTATAGAGTACAGGTCTCCCTTGCTAGTTCCAAATGTGAGAATTCACCACATTGGTGGTTGACTGGGCCTGTATTATGCAATCTTAACAGCCTTGGTTACAGAACTATTCAACTATTGTACTTAACTGTGCAATAACCATTCGCTAATTCACCGGCCTCAAGATCTCATTCAAACTGAAACCTTAAGTCATTATAAACAAAACATAATATACTCTATTTCCCCCTCGAAGAGATGCCAGAGAAAACAGACCTGGTGCAAGGCTTGTTATAAAAAGGAACACAAACCAAACCAGCATGACCCTGAGCCTGCACTGCAACGGTCCTCATAATAATGACCCAAGGGAAGGGTCATCTGCTATCAGCAACGCTTCAACGTGCAACTTTAACCAGCACACAGATGCAAATCGTTCGAGACCTACAGCACTGCCCAATGAGAAATACGAGTCAAGGTTCTTTGGTAACAGAAAAATGTAGAACACTGTGAGCAGTCCAACCCTCTTAATATCACTTTTAAAAACAGTGACTATCAGGAATTCACCTGGCAAAATAAGCAGAAATGATATATCAACCAATGCCCCCCTTTCTTCTGTGGAACTGAGAATACAGTACCAGGTAATGCACTGATACAGTTTCTTAAAAAAAAAAACACATTGTGTTGCAGAGGTCTCATCCAGAACTATTAAACATCCAGAAACAATAAGAAACTCAAATTCACCGGCACGCCTTTCACATAAGGTCTTGGATTTGATTTTATTTGAGGACATTAAAAAAAAAAAGGTCATTGAATTTGAGTTGCTTTGAGTTTTTCTTAGTTTACACCGACGGAAACTAAAAGGAAAGTAAAACCGGATTTTAAAAAGGCCAGATCAGAAACGCAGCGGCTAGGAGCAGCGTGCACTGACACATTTTCAGGCTTCGCTGTAGTTTTAGGGTTATTGAGGAGTTTCTTTCATTTGTTTAGCAATTTTATATCAGATCTATACATTTTCTTCTTCAGCAGGCACAAATCAGAAAAAAATCAGTCATGAGGATGCGCATGAAAACGTGAGCACAATTAGCGTGCCGATATGGGCAAATGCATGCTGCTTATAATAATAATAATAATAATAATAATAATAATAACAAATTAAAGGTATAGTTTTGGTCAAGCAATTTCCTTGACAAGCTAAAACTCATTAAAAAAATAACACAACTCCCTCTGCCTCCAAAAACTGTGTTCCACTATTGCCTACTGCTATGATAAAGGACTGAATTAAATATAAAAACAGCATTGATATGATACACGGGATATTGCAGTGCTGTAAGCTCCTATAACCCGCCCTGACCCTTTGAGCCAGCATACAGATTGTTCATTTCTGGACACCACTCTCCCAGATGCTGAGTGGGATGTGCCTGGTTTGGTTTGGTCTCACACTGGGGGCGATGTTACTGAATCCAGCATTCTGTGACAGACACTTCTCAGGCAGTCTTCACTCCTTAAAAAAAAAAAAGTAGAGGGGAGGGGAAACTATTAAACAGAGCATACAAACCAGGCAGAAAGGCGACGTTAACAGCATCCAATAAAACAAACGTGGGTTTTTATAAAACACTTACAACAATTCCATAAAGCAACGATCCTGAACGGTCCATCTGAAATCCAAGTGCAGGCACTGCAGCACTGAGACCATCAGAATGATTTCTTAAGATTTCTTAATTTGCTTATGTGAATGCTACAAGAGGTTGCCCTGCCAAGGCTCTGAAGAAACATGTAAGCATGATCAAAGATACACCGGTAGATAGAAAAATTGGTACAATTATGCATGTAGTGGCTGAGGGGGATATTGAAGAAGGACAGATGCAATGTGATGCAACATCTCATCTCCAGAGACGCAGTAAAAGAAGCTATGTCTTATCTTGGCGAGAGTCCAATATGAGCATGAAGTTTTAACACCTACCCTCGTGTAATGGAAATCATTAGCCTGGGATTTTATTGACCTGGATGTATTCATTGCAATGGGATCTTTAGTAGACAGGACCTTGGCTGAACATGTCTCCAGTACCAACCGGAGCACTGCTGACTTCAGAGGGAAGAAAGCAGGTCTCCTACTGAGCCATCAATGCACCATTGTACTGAACAGATCCAACCTTGCTGAGCTACTGATGTAGATCAGGCTGCAAGCGGACTATAGCTGAAGAGGAGTCGAGAGCAAAGCCCTACGGGGAAGAGCTCCTTACCTCCACCAGTGAGGACGAGCGCCTGCAGAATGTCAGAGAGGGAGATGATGCCCTTCACCACCTCATTCTCATCCACCACCACCAGCCTGTGCACCTGCAGCACACAGCAAGAGGGAACGAGTGAGAGTCACGAGGCTGCCAGCTTTACCTCGTTCCTGTAACTGAATAACACTGCTAAGAAGCTGCAGTTACTTAGCAGGGACTTGCATGGCCCAGCAGAGGCAAGAACTGCAAGTAAAGGGAGTCTCTGAAGTGAAACCAGCCTGGGCTGCTATATAGGAGGGGGGGGTGTGTACCTCTGCCTCCACCAGCCTGCTGATGATGGTGTCCAGTGTCTCGTGCGTGTAGCACTTGAGCACGCCCTCAAAGTACTGCGAGCGGTGCTGCAGGGCCTTGGTCACTGTGATGTCCAGGTTATTGTACGTCTTCTCAGCTGCCAGATTCTACACCAAAACCACAAACAAACAGTATTCACCAGGCAACCCGCAGTAACACACAGCTGGAGTTCAGGATTGACACATAATAAAAAAAAAGAGAGAATGAACGTAATTTAGATCTTTTATTCAACGGCGTGTAAGCGAAAACATTAGATTGTGAAAAAGGTCGACCGGAAGCCATGACGGAGGTACAGTATTTCACGTTAGATTTTAAAATGTCACATTTTCCTAATTGTCAGTTTTTCGTTAAGTACATGGAAAACAATAAATTTGTTTTATATTTTTACTAATGAAGCGCAGCAGAAATCAGTAACTACCCTTCAAATAAAGCACGTATACTTACAATAACGTCAAACTTTGAGTAAATGTCCACAACTCGCCCTGCAATCGACATTAAAAGTGAAAACAAATCTTCATTTATTAAACAAAAAAAAAGGTTCGTCTTTAAATAATTGAAGATTAAGCCCCTCAAAACAATCAAAAGGCTCAGTTTGGTGAACTCTGATATTAGCTTTCTATGTACTGCTTAAAAAATTGACTGTAGCTCATTATTAGGCACTATTAACTAAATATGGAACGCTGTTTCAGCAGCATGCTTAGAATTCCTGACTGCTATTTATTATTGCACAAGATGACAGGGCTTAGACTATTGTACCACAGATCTCTAAAGTTTAAAGAAAAGCAGGATTTGGTGTAGACATGTTTAGCGATAGCTGAAACGCGGCAGCCTCAGCGATAACCCCTTACCCGACTCATCCACCACAGGCAGGGCAGAGACACGCTGCTCTACAAAGATGCCTAGCGCTGTGTATACGGGCGTGCTGGTGCGCACCATCGCGATCTTATCAAACGTGCCGATACTCAGCTCCTGCAGGGTCTTCGTCATGAACTCCGGCCTTGGCATCTCAGAAATCTGCAGCGGTAAAGAAATAAAGTGAGGAGAAGAGAACATCTTGAACTTTAGACGCGAGCCCCGCAGGCACGCTGGGACAGACGTGCCAAGTTCATCCGAGACAAAACAAATTAAAAGTTGTGGAAATGAATGGTTAATAGTTTAGTAGAAGTTGCATTAGGTATAAAGACCTTGCTAAAAATCAGACAAATTTAGTTAGGTCATGAAATTGCTATAAATCACATTTTCTGTAATTATTTCACATTCAACTTGATGAAGCAGAATGAGTTAATTCATTGGCCATAGCAGTACGCTGCAGCATGCACTCCGCACTGTCATGGGAACGAAACACCTCCAAGTCCTTCACCCTGTCTTCACACTCACAAAGAGCTTGAGGAATTTGAGGATGCGCTTGTGTGTGAGGATGTACAGCGTGTTGCCAGTCAGGGGGTCGATCACAGGCAGGCGGTGGATTTTATTCTTTATCAGCGACGAGACAGCATCGTACAGACTGAGGCGGGGAGAGAGAGAAAGAGGGGAAATGAACTACAAATCACTGATGAGGACTCACAGCTAAGGATGTGTCAAACTTCTAGCACATCTTATCCTGTTTACAGATGTCATCCCGTACACAGAACACACAGTACAGTTCTGAAAAAAACTATTTTTATCAGTAGTGTAATCTTTTCTCTCGTTTTTGGTGATTTAAGTCAATATGTTGCATGTAGGTTGACTCTTATAACAAATTACTTTGCACAGCTTTGCCGTCTTTTTGGCAAAACTACATGAGATGACAAGAGCTATCCTACACACAACGCATGAACTTATACAAGGCAGAGCTGACAGAAAAACTGGGGGTGCAGATCCACCCCACCCAAACATACGCATTTGGTACAACAGAACAAAACATTTCATCAAAACCAAATCACATGTAAATTACAACAGTAATTTGTTAGGTATATACTGTATACACAGCTGTATTCCCATTAAAAAAAAACACATATATATATATATATTGCAAAATATCCCTTACCTAGCATTGGGAGAGATGCTCACTAGTGGTTTAAAAGAGTCCTGTAGATACAACTCTGAGAAGAAAGAAGAACAAAGATTTCAACGTGTGTGTGTGTGTGTGTGTGTGTGGAGCAAATTACGTTATGCGCATTTGCTCCTTTAGGTTTGAAGGACAGAGCGTTAGTTGTTGTGGATTATGCTCCAAGGACCAGACACTACTCACCTCTCCAGGTTTCAATTTTATGTTCCTCCAGCTCATAGATCTGAACCTACAAACACAACAGCACAAGGGTTAAAGCACAGGACATGTCCCACAGCACTGAACATCTGTCAGCTACAGAACTGAACAGCAAACGTGAAACCCCATTCTCTAATACAGGTGCAAAACCAGAACCCCAGCTTTCAAAACATTTACTCTAGCCTTTAAAGAGTAAGGAGCGCTCTTCACGCAGTTATTCAGACTGGAGGACAGCTCTCAAACCCCAGGGCACTAGAGCGGACATTTTGAAAAGAGCACTGAAACAGACTTTAAAGTTGCAAGTGTGAAAAGTGGTCAGGATGTTAACAATGAAAAGAAAACGACAGGGCACGTTATTTAAACAGTTGCAGCGACACGTGGGGACGTGGAACGCCAGATTCTTCGGAACCCCGCTACTCACTCTTTAAATAACATAAAAACATAACAAGAGCAAAACTAAAACAATTCAACATCTCACAAAAAGAAGTGTAGAAACAGTCAGAGAGAGAATTGTAAAATATTAGCTCGACTAGAATTGACAGAAAGCTGTGAAACGTGTCTGGTAAGCAACTCCTTACCAGCGGTGACTTGTAATAGCGATGAAGGATATTGATGAAGTCTGTAATAGTTAACATGCCTGCAGAAAGAAACACAAAGGGGCTTGCATCAGCACTGCAGCTGACGTCAATTAACAAAGACGCTGAAAACCAGCTGCATTTCCTTTAGCTTTGGTATCCCGCCATCAAGTTACATTTTAAAACATGCTTCAGACATGGTTGGCTGACCAGTTTGTTTACATGATCCGTGGTGGTTTTAACTGCAGGAACACAAGCTTCCTCCCTCCTTGAAGATTTCTGGCCATTCTGAACTAAACAGCTTGCTGATAACAGGAATGTCTTTTTTAAAAATCTGTTCATGCTACCTTTTTCATTCTGTGTACTGCTGGTCTTCTTGTCCTATATTCAGTAACACCGCTCATATCCTGGGGCAAAAGCCTTTTCTGAACACCACACTGGGTACAGCACCTTAATTCCTGAATAGCAGCGGATTCCTTACCTACAAAGCACTGCTTCTTGCTGTCCCACAGAGGGGCTGCCCTCACGCCATTCGAGACAAGAGCGAAAAACGCCTTCTTCACCTAGACACAGAGAGAGAGAGAGAGATTTCAGGTCGTTGCTACAACCAACGTATCTGCAAACTGCTTTAATATAGATGTTTCAAACACAGTTTATGCATACATGACTTCACTGAATAAACAGCCTTACACTGGAACGATACTACTGTACATACACTATAACTGATTTCTGTATGGGTTTAAACAAACCAGAAACAAGTCTAAAATTTGTAAATGGTTTAAACTATCTTTTACTTTGTAGTACACACCAATTAGAATACAAGAGCATTTAAGAAGGAGGCCATTAGAGCAGTCTACAGTAAGAGGTGCCCTTCCCGCTCTCCAGTCTCAGCTGCTTTACCTGCAGTGAGGTATCAAACACAACCAGCTTGGAGCTAGTGGGGACGAGGTCGTAGCAGCGGTGCGACTTCATGAAGTGAGTGTACACCTCCCCATCCGATTCGGCAGCTGCAGGGGAGCAGAGGGGCTTGTTAACATACAGTCCAACAGGAGGGCTCTCTTCAGCACGCGAGTCAGCGCTGTGCTGTGCTGTAGCAGGGGTGGCCACAAAGCAATAAGAAATCCGTTGCATAGCAGTTTGCTCCATTCTGGGTTTTACTAGGAGTTTAGTAAGACACACCCGAGCTTGTTAGCTGTCATTCCGTGACAAATCACCCAGCAGGGTACACCCTGCCATCTCCCATTCACACTAAATTTGATTCTTGGGGTTGTTTCAGGCAAACAAGCTCAAATTTCGGCTTTTCACTTTTTACTACTGTGCTACGGACTTGTGGGAGGCGTCATTTTACTGTAAATACATTTGAAAGAAAATAAAAAAAGGAAGTTACACCTTAACCTTTGAACTTGGGGGGGTGAAACCCCAAAAATAAAAATCTCAACATTACCAAAAAAAGGTTAATTGTCGTGCAGTTTCCAATAAAATGACGCCACCCACTAGTCTGCGGCACAATCTGTTTGTGAGTAAAAGCTGTGCCCTTTTACCAGTCTAAAAGTGTAAATCTCTGCTTGTTTGCCCGAGTCAAACCTAAAAACCAAGTCTGGTGTAAATCAGAGACGTCAGGGTGATCTGTCATGGAACGACCCCGTGGTTAAACCAAGCTTGTATTAAAACCTGGAATGGGTGAAACCGCTATTCAACAGGAGTCTTACTGCCATCTCTGCACCCCTCACCTCTGGCTAAAAAGGAAATAATAAACCAGATTTCCTGCACACAGACAATCGTTCCCCAGATCCGCTCAGCTCTCTCCTACCTTCTGAAGGAGATTCTCCTTGCACTTCAGAATCCAATACGACAGCAGCAACCTGCACACAAGCAACACAGCACTGTTAGAAACCGCGCCCTGCAACCTGCAACACAAAACAGCCACGCCGGGTCAACACCATCAACATGCCTAACGCTGGGGAGGCTGTGTTTCAGGCTTGCATTTCTGTAGTTGTTGTCAATAAGCTTGCTTTGTATTACCAGTGGTTACATGCTGCTGTTGATACTCCTTTGATATATATATTTGCTATTGGAGGGTCTGGGTTATCCAATAGTCACAATTAATGTCACTAGAAGAAAAATCAATCGCTGACTATGTCAAGACATCAGAGCCCTAGCGCCCTCTTGTGTAGAAAGAGGAAATTTTCTCCTGGACTGCTCAAATTCAAACTTAGCCATCAGTTGATCTTGCCTGCAAACCACCCCTTCTTCTAGATCAGGGCTTCTCAAACTCGGTCCTGGGGACCCCCTGTGGCTGCTGGTTTTCATTCCAACCCAGCTCTCAATTACTTAACTAGACCCTTAATTGAACTGATAATTTGCTTAATTAGACCTTTTACTTGTTTTCAGCTCTTAAACAGTTGCAGAGTTCAAGCTACTTATCAAATGTTATAGCTAACTTAAACTCTGCAACTGTTTAAGAGCTGAAAACAAGTAAAATATCTAATTAAGCAAAAAAGTTAAGTAATTGAGAGCTGGGTTGGAAGGAAACCCGCGAGTTTGAGAAGCCCTGTACTAGATACTAGAAAAAGTGTCATCACTTGTTTAAATGGCTGACCTTGACACAAAGGACTGCACGGGCTGTTATTTCCGGTCTCCCCAGCTATTAAACAGTTCAAACAGCACGGCTACAGCGGTCACAAGGTCTTGTACTTGCAGGGCTATTTTCAGTGTTGAGCAAAATAGTTGGTCGAAAGTCACCCTGGTGCTTTTACTTTCTTCTTTTTCATTTAGTCTGTTCCTGTTGTACAGTAATGCAAATGTCTCGCTGTTAGTGCATCTTGTAAAGCGCTTTGCGATGGTGGTCCACTATGAAAGGCGCTATATAAAATAAACACTGATTGATTGAATGATTGATTGATTAAGATGTGTACTTGCAATACTTCTAGTCACGCTTGCAGCTCATCTGCCTGTTTGTCGGACACAGAAACCAAAGGAGTAGTTTTCACAGAAAGTGACCAGCCAAGCGCTAGAGCAGGCAAGGATTACTGCTACTCCCGGCCAAGTGACAGCACATGACAACGAATCTGGGGTTTCACTGCGCCGGAGCAGACAGCATGCAGCTGTGCAGACACAGCACAGACACAATTCACTTCAACAATGACGTTCGTGTCGGCGATAACAAGGTTCCTGGTTCACATCAGCTAAGCCATGCCAGGTTTTTACTGTCAAGGCTTCATGAGCCACATCCATCTGAGTCAAAGATATTTCTGCGTCACATCAATACCAGGGCCTATTATATTATTACAGGGATGGAATAAGACTCCCACTGCAGAGCAGTTTGATCCATTCCTGGTTTTACTAGGAGTTTAATCAGCTGAGCTTGTTACCTGGACACACTGTGAATAATCAAGCCCATAGTAAAACATGGGATAGGTGAATCTGCAACGCAATAGGAGTCTTGTTTCCACCCAGATAGTATTATAAAGTAAGTCGGTTACCCTGCACTTTTTTGCAGTTTCAATTCCATATGACACACACATTAAAACAGGCACTACATAGTTATGAAATTAGAGTCATTTTTAACAGTTCAAAAGGAAACACAACAGAACAAATGCTGCAGCACACATTATAACACATCATGAAACGCAAAGCTGAAGAACCAGCCGAAGCAAGAAGAACCGAAGGGGTCCGGCTGTACCTGCCTGCGGTCGAGAGGACACGGGCGATACCCCTCCAGCGCCGTGCTTGATGAAGACAGAAACTGCCTATTTAATCAATCTGGACATGCAAGTTTAAAACTGCATATCCGGGGTCTCGCCAAACACTATACAGTGTAATTATTTAACACAAATAAACGGTGCAAAGGCGTTGTAACCGAGGCACGCCAATGCTCGCTGTTAGTGTGTGTTTGATACCTGAAAAGTTAATTTATTGAGGGGGGGGGAGAAAAAACACATAAAACTCAGAAATGCGCATAAAAACAAAACCTTGCGCCGCGCTTACCGGCTCCATCCCACCCGCTAAATCCGTGTCTGCCTGCTCCCGTCGGGTTTCAAGCGAACGTCAATTCCTGGTTTTATATTTCTAATAACTATTGCTGTTACTTCTAAAATAGATAAATTAATAATAATAATAAAAAAAAAAACTAATCTCGCAATTCTGCCCCTCCCATTCGCTTCCGCTAGTGACACCGACACTGCGTAAAATCAAAGGACGGCAACCTGCGTAAAGCGGAGCTCGCCGGGCAAGAATACCGCCCCCTGCTGAGCCGGATCAGAAGCGCTGGAGAGTCATTTCAACAGATTATATTTTAGCAAGCCTGCAGTTTGCACGACTATCCCGAGAAGGACAGCTTTGCCTGCAGTATGATAGTCACTCATTGCACATTATTAAGATTTACCAAAACGGCCTGATAATTTAAACCGCTTTCAGTGTATCATGCTTTTTTTTTTTTTTTTTTTGGAAATATTTGTATTACATTTTTAAGCAACGTCCGTGCAATCTCCCAACACAAACGTGTGCTCAAATATATAACTAACATTCATGGCTGTGTAAATCTAACCCTGCACCCCAGACCTTCCGTGAGAATTATTACATCCTAGAAATAGCACGACAACAAATGTTACAAAAATATTTTTAAAGTCACTGGAGAGAGCTGACAGTAATATATTATAATATTATTATATTAGTGACCCACCATTACAAAGTGCTTTACAACATATGATACAAGGGTCTCTGAACTATGCATCAGCCACAGAATCACTTACAACAACGTATCACCTGAAAGGCAGAGCACAAGAAGGTTCAATGACTTTCTCAGGGTCACAGTGTCCGAGCTGGGATTTGAACTGGGGATCTCCTGGTTACAAGCCTGTTTCTTTAACCACTGGACCACACAGCCTTAAGTTATATCTAGGAGTTATATCCAACATAACCCCTGAGCATCTTACCCAATATGCAGGACATCCCATAAATCATGCACCATAGGCAGAATTGATGATAATGCTCAATTAGGAAGAAATTAGCGCTCAATTCCTAGTTATCAACCTTAAAAAGGGTTAAGCAAAGAGGAACGACTTCAGATCATTTTGATGTGTGGTGCAGATAGCAGAGGAGATTCTGAAATTCAACGTAACTTGAAACTAATATTGCCCGCGATGGTTTAGGCAGGGTTGCCCAATCCTGGTCCCAGAGAGCCACAATCCTGCAGGTTTTCAGAGTCTCTTTAGATCATCAACCGGCAATGATCCAGGGAGCATGTCAGTGCTGCCTAATTAAAACAATTAGGTGATTGAGAACTCGGATGGAAGGAAAACCAGACTCTGCGTCCCTCCAGGACCACGATCGGCCACCCCTTGTTTACGGGACACACCTGAATATTCCCAGGATTTCATAGGCGTACTTGAGAAGCATGTAGTCAAACTGAATCCTCGTTATTTTACTGCCTGATGCAACTTTCCCACAATGTGTGCGTCTTTAATACAGGGGGAAAAAAAAGTGAGATACATCAACGTGCTGGTCCTGCATGAGGGAAGATGGGCCGAGATTTTCCCTGTACTGGCACCAGAGATCTTAACTGGTTTGATCAAGTGTAGTACAAAGGTGAGGCGCAATTTAAAACAGATATGCAAGAGACACTGGTATATTTAAAATGCATTTTATTTTTCCTTTACAAGAAACTAAGCGGAGAGAGGTATACAGCCTCTCGCGTCGCCAAACATAAATTATATACAATTCAAATTATATCCATACAAAACATGCCACGTACAATAAAAATCATCACTCTCTCTCTCTCTCCTAAATGTAACCCTGCTATACAGAATCGACACAACATATATATATATATATATATATATATATATATATATATATATATATATATATATATATGAATCATGCTTATTTAAAACTATTATAATTCAATCAAAATAGTGTAATGCTTAAAATCCTGGCATTATGAATTTTTAAAGTAAAATTTACGCAGGAGTTTAAATTAGATTAAAAAATAGATATTTAAAAACGCAATCACACAGGCCAAGCGGCCGACAAAACAGTCTTTAATCCCAAAAATTCAAATGGATTCACGTGATTGGTTGGAATTATTAAATCATAACAGTTCAGAATCAAAAACAGTACTTCTGGCAATTGCTCACCTTGTGTCACCAGCTTATGTTTTCAGGGTTAAAATGAATTACTGCATATTTAAAAAAAAAAAAAAAAAAAAATGGATTTTTGGGATGATCAGACAATTTCATTATAAAGTTACATATATTTAAAAATGACAAACAATGGGGTCTTCATTTTATTTTGGGGTGAAGGGGGGGGGGGGGGGGGGGGGGTGGATAGAAGATGGTGAAATAAATCTCAATGTGCAAAAGCCAACACACTTTGGTATCATAAGACACCATCGCCAGTCTCCTGGTATCAGACTATGGTGTGTTAAAAGAAAAAAATATTAAATAAACACACACACAAAATGTCGGGACTTTTCCACAAATCCCTCCTTTCCCCCACAAATAAAATCAAATAAAACCGCCTCCCAGCTTAGTCTCAATCTCACGTCATTGGCGAATATTAATTTGTCAGCAGAAATGTACAGGCAGCCTTTACAAGCTTCTAGCAAAAAACAAATAGTAAATGAAAAAAAAAATAAAACTCAGTTCATATACAAATTATCAAGGTTTACTAGATTTTCCTTCTTAATAAAAATGATATCCAGTGGTTGGTTTATTATATTGTTATTTTAAAATTGGTTAAAAAGGGCCTCTAAAACAAGTGTTTGTCCCTGATTATTTACAATCTGTACACTTTGCAGCTTACATTTTGTTACATTTCTACTTTATACTGAACAGGTTCGGCAGCAACAAATGTAGCCGTGGCTTCCTCCCCTGATCTTAAATTATTTAAGAAAAATAAAATGCCCTTTTCACCACCAAAAGCCTAAATGCCATCAGCAGGTCTCTCTCTCTCTCTCTCTCTCTCTACTCCCTCTTGTGGGAGAGCTTCAGGTCGGTGGAGAAACGTATAGTACAGTAAATATACAACAGGAAGCGAGCCAAGGGGAGTCGCCCGTCAGTGCAAGGCCTTCCCTTCAGAGTTAAAACTTACAAACAGGGGAGGGAGAGCAGACGCTGTGTATAACTCCACCTGCATGGGGCAGCGCAGCGAGAGCCACAATGGAGGAGCGACCTGCTCCCGCCTTCCCCCTCACGAGAACAGCTATCCAGTCCATCTGTTTGTGCGTGACGTGGAAAAAAAAACAAACAAAGAAATAAAAAGCCAGCTGCTTTTATTTTTCTCCGAACCTTAACCCCCCCCCCCCCCCCCACCCCCACCCCCAAAATTTTCCAAGTTCGTCCTCCGGGTGTCACGTGAAGCTACAAGATTCCAAAACACACAGTATGAGGTAGGCTGGGTATTGACACCCATGTTCAGCTACTACACACGATCACCACCAAGTCCATACTTTTCACCGTTATTACTAGTCTGTACTTTACATTATTTGGAGCCACGTTCAGTTTCGGGATTGTCTAGCCGAATTAAAAAAAAAAAAAAAATTACGATCGTCCCTCTGCCGAGTCTGGTTTAGTCACTTCAGCGAGGACAGACAAAACACCAGTTTGAGAAACCGAGTTAATGTTTTCATTAATGAATGTATTTATTTATTAAAAAATAGTTATTTGTTTTCTTGTTTAAAACCCCTCAGTAAAATGTGTTACAGGCTAGCGGAGCTAGCGTTCAAAGTGTCTCTGTACACAACAGGGTAAGAATCCTTCCAAAAGGCTTCCGAAATCAATTCAGCACTGACTGTTTAGATCCGACAAAGCTCCAAGTGCCTTTCTGAGATTTGCCTTGCTCTTGGACTGTTGATATATAGATTAAAAAAATGGCCAAATCCTATACACAGCCCTTGGGACAGGAGTATTACTGAAAGAAAATAAAAGAGGAGGTCTACTTCACTTAAGAGCCCAATGTAATCCTTTGCACTCCAGAAAAAAGAAAAAAAAAACAGGAGGTCCCGTTTCGGTTTTCCTTTCAGCAAATTCCATTCTCCAGCGGACTCCGCCCTTTCTCTCCCTCTCTCTCTGTCTGCTTTTGTGTAGTTTCTGCTCTTCAGTTCATCCACTTTCTGCAGTTCCAGGCTCCACAGTGGCACGGGATCTTGTGCTGATCGTCTTCAAAGTCAAACTGATAATCGTAGGTGAGCTGGAAAGCAGCACAGAAAGAAAGAGACAAACTGGTCAGTAATAATCCTTGGGTCATTACACAAGTAGCACAAGGACTACAAAGGCATGACATCAAAACGACGAGAATCGAGGCAGATGCAGAACACGGCAGTGGGATTCGCTCCAGGGTTCAGTGCAGATTCGGGTTTGATGACGCACAGCATGCATATTTAGTGCAGGGCAAGTGTGAAATGGCTCACTGCCCTGAGATCTGGCTCGTTCCCCCCTCTTGGGCGAGCTGTACAGTCTTACCTCCTCTCCTTTGGGGATTCTGCGGCTGGAAATGATAATTATCTTATCCTCCTTGTCGAACGTCACAACCTCCGCCACACAGTTGGGAGCGCAGGAGTGGTTGACGTACCTGTGGAAACGGGCAAGAAATCACAAGTGAGAAGTCAGCCAATCACTGCCACCCTATCCTGTTCATAGGCAATGTGTGTGCGAGACATCCATCCATCCATTCAATCTATCAAATTAGTAGCAGCTTACCGGGCTGGCCCGCCTGTCAAAGTTGCATCAATCACATGCTCGTTATTAATCCTGAACATATAGATCCCTCGGTTCTGAAAGAGGATGGAAGCGTTAATACAGGAGAACAGACCACTGGATTCTCAGATGTTACACATTGATGAAAACGTTAATATCCTACACTAACTAATCATTTGTTTCCACAACCTTTAACAAATCATGAAGTCTTATCAAGACTAATATTTTCAGTGGCGCAGTTTATCTTCTGAACATATAAAGATATGGATGAACTAGCTATGGCACCACAAGACGCAAAAAATAAAACCGATGCATGAAGTTTACAAACTGCATTCCGCGATCAAAAGCATCCAAAACTTACAGGGGGGGCTTAACTCTGGAAGAACGCGTGCAACACCACTTGCTGGCATCCTCACTTACTTGACAGTGCTGAAAAAACAGCTTCACGCACAAAAACGCCGCTCTGACCCAACTACGCGTGCATCTGAGGAGCGTCGTGCAGAAACACTAAGAGACTACGCTTATCTAACTCCACAACGCATCCCGAGGGGAGCGTCCGCCAGCAGTCCCGAAGCTGCTCACCTGCTCCTCGTAGACCTTCTCCCGCCGGTTGGCCACCTCGTTCCGGATGATGGTGCCGATGTACTCGATGACCATGGTGTGCTTCTCCAGGTCCTTGGCAGCGTACAGACCCAGCCCCTGGATGCGAGACCGGGCCAGGTACACGTTGTTCTTCCACTCCGTCTTGAGGCGGCGGTACTGTGAGGACTTTGAGTGCACAAACTGCTTGCTGTAGGGCGTGTTGATCTCCCCGGTGAAGGTGCTCTGGTAGGCTTTGGACATGCTGGTGCTGTTGAGAGTGTGCGGTCTGGAGAGGAGGTAAAGAGAGAAAAGTCTGGGAGCCAAAAAAAGGCAGGAAAAATTGTTTTTATATTTGGAAATGCAATTTTAAAAAGTCAGCTGTGCCAAAAAAAGCCTGTTATCTGTTAAAACTGGGTTGCTATGGTGACAAAAACACCCCCTCCCAGTTTGTGTTGCGTGGGACCGAGCTAATTTTACCCCACATGACTTCCTTAATAAATAAATCACTTTGCATCCCGTGAACACTGGGCTCGCATGTTGCTGTACTAATCTTTGCAGTTGCCACGCCAGGACTTAAAATGAACAAAACATCCATTTGCTAGCTATGCAGAATGAGTGGGTGGGACAACACTCGGGGTGCCGCTGTTCTTGGGGGTTTCGAAAGCACACCCACCTCTTGTAGTGCGTCAGGACCCTGGGCTCGGATCTGGCACAGCCCGTGGGGTTGATCATAAGAGGCAGCTCCATCAGGGGGTGTCTGCCGTAGCGGAACATGTAGTTGTGACAGCTCTCCACACCGGGCAGCTGGGAAGGAGGAGGGAGCGAGAGAATGTTAAAAAGGCATGATTGTGTGGGCAATACCCAGCAGTAGATTCAATCAAATACTTGGGGAAGCATCAGGATTCAACAAATCTTAAGCAGTTTTAAATCACACTGTAGTATAAGAAGTAAAAATCTCTTGGCACGGAGCACATTTATTATGACCGACTATTATATACAAAATCAATATGCAGAGGACGAAGCTAGGTGACAGGTTACCATCCTCAGACCTCAGCACTCCTATACAGTAAAGCACCTGCATTACAACAAAGAGCAGTCACTGCATTCATCAGTAACGCGACGCGCACAACCCCGGTCCCTTACCGACTCGGCGATGCGCAGCACAGCGTGCACAGTCAGCCCGTACATCTCCTCCCCCTTCACGTGATCCGCAAAGAGCTTCAGCATGCCAGCCTCCCGCCGCATGCGCGCCACCGGCTCCACCACACGGTTCCAGATCGCTGGGGAAAGAGGGCAGAGAGTCGGGCATCAGCTCCACTCATACCAACAGTCCCATGCATTTAAAAACAGCTCTGTGAACTAAAGGGAATATTAGAACTGTAACAGGATCTCTTAACAAAAGGTTTGTAAGGACGGTGATCCACTTCACTGCTTAACCCGTATGAATTACCCGTTCCACGATTCTCTCAGTAAAGTTCCATTACAGGTAGGGTTCAGTGTACCAAATTTAAAACTTACTGTGTACTGCCTATACAGCAAAACTCACTCCCCTAATAGTCAGAACCTCAATCCTGCAGCTACTTTAGTTCAGAGAATGCATTTAGCATTTAAAATAAGCACTGGACAGACATTTTGTGAAAATGTTCGCACATTAGGTAATGCTCCAGTAGACGTAAAATTTTTGATTGTAAAAAAAATAAAAAAAAGTGCTGGGTCAGGGGCCGTACCTTGTGGCGAGGTGTCCTTGAGCATGATGTCCTCGTGCCCCTCCTCCAGGACACGCACCTCGAAGAGCGGCCGGCCGTCCGCCTCCCCGATGCGGCAGCGGTAGCAGCAGCGGCGGTTGGGGAAGCGGGTGCTCCAGTAGATGCGGGAGGCCTCGTAACCCACGGGGTAGATGGCGTTGGAGGAGTGGAAGACGGCCATCTGGGAGGGCAGCAGCTGGCCAATGGCGTGGAAGATCAGGCCGCCCACGCGGAACATGTGGATGCGGTCTCCGCGCTGCAGGATGCTGGCGATCTGCTTCACCTCGTCCCGCTCGATGTAGACGCGCCGGAAGACCGCGAACGAGCTCAGCTCCTCCTCGCTGGGGCCCTTGAGCTTGTGCTGGGTGCACAGCATGGTCTTGTCCTTGAAGAACATGCAGCGGGCGCGGACGGCGCAGGCGAAGTGGTAGACGTTGGGGCAGCGCAGCCGATTGCAGCTGTTGGTGGCGCCAGTTTTCTGGCAGTAGGCGCACTTGGTCCTCAGGCCACGGCGAAGGGCTACCTCCACGTTGATCAGGGCGCCCCCTTGGGTCTCGTACACCTCCGTGGACCACAGCGCGCAGTTGAGGTGCACCCAGAGGTCCAGGTCAATGTTGAGGAGCCGGGCCGGCCCGTCAGTGGCCCCATCGCCCTCCTCGTGGCAGAAGCAGCACTTGCGCAGGTCCCTGGGCAGGGTGTCCGGCCGCAGGGTGATCCGCAGCTTCTCGATGAGCTCCGCGATCTCGCGCCACGTCTCCCGGCGAGAGCCTGCCTTGCGGATGGTGATCAGCAGCTGCAGCCGTTTCCAGCGCAGGCCCCTCCACTTCTTCACCTTGGGCTTGCACTCCTCGTCCTCCGAGGGGGGCCGGCTGCGCTGCTTGGCTTTGGGGGGCTCTGGGATGGGAGGGGGCGGAGGAGGGGGCAGGATGGGCTCAGGCTCCGGCTCCAGTTTGATGGGATCGGCTAGGCTGGACGGGGAGGAGGCTGCAGGGGGGGACTGGGGTGGAGAGGTCTCCACTGGGATCACTGGCAGGTGTCTCACGTCCAGGTTGGACACATTGGTGACGTAGCAGTGCTGTACTGGCTTCTCCTCCAACTCTGGGGACTCCTGCAGTAGACAGCAAGGAGAAGACAGAGGGAAAATAAACCAGGTTACCCAATTAAAAAAATAGATTAAATAATGATGAAAGCATTTGATTTCACCTATTTTTTTTGTGCATGTTTAAGACACCACCTATTAGCATTAAGGATCATGGAATTATTTGACCAAATTCCAACAGTGGGAATAGAAAGATCAGTTTACAATGGAAGTTTCTCTCCCTCTGGGCCATATTAACAAAACATTACCTATGTCTGCGCTTTTTGTGCATTTGTAAAACGCTTTTTCCTTTTTCAGAAAAAATAAATACAATTTGAAATAGCCTGGTGGTAAATGCTTTGCGAATGTGTGTGTGTGAACGCGAGTGCGGACCTGTTTAATGAGAGACAGGATGTCCACCTGCTTCTTTAGGGTACAGCCAGGGAGCGAGACATCAAACTGCTTCAGCCAGTCGTTCTTCTCCTGGGGGGTCCTCTCCCCTTCTGCTGCCTTTGGCTTCCCGGCCAGCACGGCTTCAAAAAGGAGAGGAAAGCTGGTAAACGTGACTGTTGAACTCTAACCAGTACTTATCAAGAACTCAAGATTGGGTCATTTCCAAACCAGGTATTTTTTGCCAAGGACCCAATCTTGTTGGGTCATAGCAAATGCACTGGGCCTTGAAGACGGCTGGATCAGCCAGCATTCTTGAGGTTTGCTGTGGTGCTTAGAATTTGATTTAAAAAAAAAATTGGCAGTGCAAAAACTCTACACTGGGTGTCTCAGTAGGACGGAGGATCAACATGAAACATGATAAACACATATAACAAAACAGTCTGCTCACTTCACAGCAGATAAAGCAGCAGTAGGACGGAGGATCAACATGAAACATGATAAACACATATAACAAAACAGTCTGCTCACTTCACAGCAGATAAAGCAGCAGTCGGGTTATTCAGGAGCTTTTTAGCACCAGTCCCTCATACCTGGAGCCTGCAGCTCTGCGGGGGACTTCCTCTGGTCTGGGACGCCACGCAGGGGACTCTCTGGAAAAGCCACCTCATAGGAGTTGGGGATGCGCATGTGCAGGAGCTGTGCCATCGCCACCATCACAGTGTTCAGGTTCTGTGGGGGAATAAAGAAAGAGAAAGTCACATCTACTGCTGTCTAGTCCAAATAAAACAGCACACGGTCAAAAAAGAATGTCCCATACTAGAAGTCCTACCTTTGCAGCCGCGGCAGACAGTGTGAAGGTCACAGAGACCTCGCTTCCCTTTGCTTTCTCCCAGGGACCCGTCGCTGATGCCATCTTCCCAGCATGTTCGGGAAAGGAGGAGTTCACCATTTCAAAGGGTTTGTTTTCGGGAAATACTGGGAACACACAAAATAATAACACGTGTAGGAATCTATATGCACATAAAATGAAAAAGGATTACTACAAAATACCTGAGTGTTTAAGTGGAAAGGTTTGGCTAAACCACAAAGAAACACATGGGACAGCACTGAGCTGGTTAAAGCTGTCACAACCCTATGTTAATTCAAATGAAATGCATGGTTTATGTAAAACGGGGTATCCCATACAAGTCAGGCATTGCAGAGAGAACATCCTAAACAAATATTGCCTATATTTAAAAAAAAAAAAAGAGCCCGGCCACAACCCACTGACTATTTCTTTCAATATGAAATGCAGTCAATAAAAGAGGAACACATTTTCATATAATTTTGGTGTGGTGCAGAGAGTAATGCATGCACTTACCAGGAATGCATGCCCGTGGGATGATGGGGATGACAGGAGAGACAGCTCTCTCCAGATCCTCCTCTTTGAGGTCGGTGAGCAGGGGGAAGCGCGAGGTCTCGTCTCCCAGCACGCTCTCTGGGGAGGAGGCTGGGACGATGCTGTCAGGGGCGTCGCTGTCCTCATCACTCTCCATCCTGGGGTGGAGGAGCAGAAGAGAAGAGATCAGACCCCCTCATGAACACCATTCACCTGCACTGTGAACACATGCCACTCGCTCATCCAGAGTGACTCAGAAGCACTTCCCTGCATTAGAACAAGGAGAGGATCTGGTGCTACTTGAATGGAGCACAAACACTAGAAAAAGAAATATTTTCTTGCCTTATGTCTTCATTCTGGTTGTGGGGAGGGGTTGGGAGAGCAGCTAACAGGTCCACACTCTTCACTTCTTCAGCAGAGGAGTCTGCAGATCAAACAAAAACAGTTGAAAAAGACCAGCGATTCCAGTACAGGGGCAAAATCTACAATTTCTGTTTTTTTGTACCTTTGGTTTCTTCAGGCTCGGAGGGGGCTTCAGGGTTCTTGAGCCCCTCAGGCAGGTCCTCCACCGCGGTGACCCCGTTCACCATCTTGTGCTGCACCGAGGGAGGGGGGGTGGGGGGCAGAGAAGAGGGGGGCGTGGGCGGGTTACTCAGGTTGTTCTGGGAAGAAAAAAATATTTAAAAAAAAAAACACACAACAAAATTAGCAATGAGGTCACCATCTTTAGTTTGGACTAAAAAATAAAAATGGATTTTGATGTAATCCGTTACCTTGGTGAGAAGCTGGGAGTAGTAGTCTGGGACGCTGTCCAGCACAGCGTTACCGAACGCCCCCTTCAGTTGGTTTTTCCCGTTGATGGGGCTGCTTCCAAAGGGGGCGAAGAGGTCAAAGTTTGCCGTGATGGAAGGCTCCATGAGTGGAAGAAGGGAGAGCTCCTGATTGGTAAAAGGAAACCGTTACTTGGCATACAGAGTTTCATTTCACATGGCTGCGCTGAGACAGAGCCATGAGTACTGCGTTAATGTCAATAAGTAATCGGAACAATATCCTGCGATTTAAAGAGATATACAAAATAAAAAACAAAAGGTTTCTAGTGTTGTTTTGGACTGGTATTCCAACTCAAAATGGCACACCACAACAGTAAAAAATATTTTGCTTCCCTGAGCTACTGTGGAGCCTGCAGAAGACAAAAGACCAAAAGAATGTGGTGCTTGAACAAAGCTTGGGGGCGGGGTGGGGGATTAAAGTTGCAATTGAATTTTCCACCAGAACCCGCACCTGTTTGAGCTGCTTCATCAGCGCCTCTGCAGACTTTCCTCCTTCCTCTTTCTTGCTCTTCTTCCTCGAGGTGGCCAGCTTCTCTCCAGACTTGGGCATCCGTTTTGGTTTTGTTCCCGGTGCTTTCTTACTCAAAGCCTGAAGATCCTATTAAAAAACACGACATCTTTATACATTTCTCCCCCCTTATATTGTATTACAAGTAGTTTTCTTTTTATAAAATCCGTGCTTAAAAAAGGAACGCTAACCAAAAGTTATAAAAATCTTTTTTCTTTTTATCCATACCTCGTATTATTAGCAATATTTTTCTTCTGAAGATCTTTGGTTTGCATTTCATGAAATTAGCATGTGCTAATTTAAAAAAAAAAAAAAACACATCTCAAAAAAACTAGACAGACAATCTAGAAGGCACAAAGTGTACAGCGCACGGTACAAACTAGCAGCGATGTAAAAGTTGAAGCATAGAAAAAACAAAAACACACAGCTCAAAACAAACGTCACTGCAATAAGGGATTCCTAGCATTCAGCGACAGCCTCACCTCCATGTTGCGCGGGGTCCCCTGCAGTTTCTGCTCCAGCAGTGCTAGCTTGCTGTCGATGTGCCCATTGATCTCGCTGTGGATGCCGTCCACTGGCCGGTGTGCTGCCAGCTGCAGGTTCTTTGCCCGCAGCAGCTTCTGCAGGAGCAGCTGGCCAGCCTCGGAACGGGGGCCGGGGGTGACGGGGCTCCCCGAGTTCAGCCCCACTGGCTCCCCGTTGGCTTCCCTCTTGATGGCGCTGGTCCTCCCGTCACCCCCGGCGCACTGCCTCTCCTCCTTGGGCTCCTGCTTGATATTCTGCAGGGTCATTCTGTACAGACTGTCCACACAGCTGGGACCCTGCTGACTCTCCACTTCCATGGCCTGCCCCCCGCTGGGTTTGGGCTCAACGGGCTGGGAAGCCTCTGGGGGTGCGGTTCTCTCCTGGGACTCCGATCTCATGGGTTCAGCCGACGTTGACCTGTCAGGCAAGCCCAGAGCGGCCTTTGTTTCAGTAGACCTTGCAGGCCCCGCAGGGCTGCACTTCTCCTGGGGTTCTCCAACAGGGGATAGCTTGTGTTCCCGATTGGGAGTTGCCCCTGAGTTAGAAGTCTGGTAAGGGCTTGGAGTGGCATTAGCATCCTGTTGACTGGAAGGCGGTGGGCCCGTTTCTGAAGACACAGAGGCAGGCCGCATGGGAAGGGTCCCAGAAGGAGACCCTGGTAATGGTGACCCAGAGACTCCTTGCTGGTTGACTGGCGTCAATGGCTGGAAAGGGCTAGGGGTTGAGGCAGGAGTGGGCGGCTGGTTTCCCAGCACTTGCTGTTGGCCTCCCTGCACTGGCACCACCGGTCGCAAGCCTACGTTGGTTTGCTGAGGCATGGGGCGCCCCATCAGGTTCCTCTGTTGCTGGGCGAGGGCTGCCTGCTCCTGGGGAGAGCCCTGGAGTGCTGGCTGCTGCTGCCTGGGAGACATCGCCCTGATCATTCGGCCCTGAGGTGTGGTGCAAACCTGCTGCCCGATCGTGCCTTGCTGTAGGGGCCTTTGACCTATTGCCCCTTGCTGGAGCTGCTGTCCCAGAACGCCTTGCTGCATTGGCTGTTGTCCAATAAGACCTTGCTGTTGTCCCATGATCCCTTGCTGGATTTGTTGCTGACCTGCCATACCTTGCTGGCATTGCTCCTGTCCTAGAACCCCTTGCTTTAGCAGTTGCTGTTGCCCCATAATCCCTTGCTGGAGTTGCTGATGGTGTTGTTGTCCCGTCACACCTTGCTGGAGTTGTTGCTGCTGTCCCATAGAGCCTTGTTGAAGCTGCTGTCCCATAGCTAGCTGCTGCTGCTGCTGTCCCATCACGCCTTGCTGCATTTGCTGCTGGTACTGCTGTCCCATTATGCCTTGCTGTTGTTGCGTTACAACTCCTTGTAGCCTCTGCCCCAGAGGCTGGGCCTGGCTGACGGTTGGTTGCCCCGCAGAAAGCCTCAGGATTTGCCCCTGCTGCAGCTGCCGCTGTGTCAGGATGGCCTGGAGCTGCTGTTGCTGCTGGGGGGTTAAGTGACGGAGCTGAGGGTTCTGAGAAATCAGCCCCTGGATGTTTGGGGGG
This sequence comes from Polyodon spathula, assembly GCF_017654505.1. Lineage (NCBI taxonomy): Eukaryota > Metazoa > Chordata > Actinopteri > Acipenseriformes > Polyodontidae > Polyodon > Polyodon spathula. Next base: position 52,800 of record NW_024472298.1, on the reverse strand, counting down.
GCTCGGATCTGGCCCATGGGCATAGGCGCCCGCTGTCCCATCATTCCTTGCTGACCCCGCAATATCTGCTGGCCAACAGCCATCTGCCCCATCATGCCTTGCTTCTGACCCATGACGCTTTGCTGCAGCTGGCCTGGATGGTGCTGACCCATGATGCCTTGCTGCTGGCCCACAATGGCTTGCTGTTGCACAACCATATTTTGCTGTCCTAAAATGCCTTGAGGTTGTCCCAGTTTCTGCCCCATCACTCCTTGCTGCTGGCCCACGTAGCAAGTCTGCTGCTGCTGCACCTCCTGCTTCACAATTACCTGGGTCTGCCCCGCATTGCCTGGCTTCTCCACCAGAGAGCTTTGCCTCTGCAGAGCTAGCTGCACCTGCTGTGCCTGTGGACTCATGCCTGGCTGTGGCTGTTGCTGTCCCATGAAACTGTGCTGCTGTTGCTGCTGCCCAATAAAGCTGTGCTGTTGCTGCAGTGCTGCCCCCTGTTGGTCACCCACAGATCCAGGATGTTGTAACCGTGGGGTCGGGGGGCCCTGCTGTGGCCTGGGACTCGGCAGCCCTTGCTCCTTGGGACCAGAGTTCTGCTCCTGGTTAAGACCCTGTACTGGCGTTCCTTGCTGCAGCCCATCCAGGTTTCCCTGCTGCTGTTGCCCTTCTTGCTGCTGGGATCCTCCCGGAGTAGAAGGTGCCAGAAAGCCCTGCTCGGTAGATCCTGGTCGGGAAGGAGCTGGATGGAGCTGTCCTCCACCTTCTTGCTGACCAGGCTGCCCTATGAACCCTTGCTGCTGGAGTTGAGCCAGTCCCTTGGCAGCCTGCTGCTGCTGGGACAGAATCAAGCGCTGGGCTAAGACATTCTGCTGCTGGGCAGTTAGCTGGGCTCCTAGGACTTGCTGCTTCTCTCTCAGGAGCTGCTGAGCACCCACGGGGCCTTGCAACGCCTGCTGATCTAGAATCCCTGGAGGTCGCTGAGCCAACATGGTCCCGGCCATGGCTGGCTGCTGATTCCCCATCATGCCTTGCTGGTTCGGTACCATCTGCCGATTCCCCATCATGCCTGGCTGCGTCAGTTGCGGGGCGCCCATGAGGCTCTGGGGCCCCTGGGTCAACTGCTGATTCCCCATCATGCTTGGCTGATTCTGTACCATCTGCTGTTGGTTCGGTATGATTTGCTGGCCACCCATGATGACTTGCTGGTTACCCATAACACCTTGTGTGGTCTGCACCATTTGCTGGCTTCCCATCATACCTTGCTGGGGCTGCTGAGCCATTAGCGGGTTACCCATGAGCCCTTGCTGTCCAACACCACCTTGCGGCTGCTGCTGCTGGCCCATAATGCCTTGCGGCTGCTGCTGCTGGCCCATAATGCCTTGCGGCTGCTGCTGCTGGCCCATAATGCCTTGCGGCTGCTGCTGCTGGCCCATAATGCCTTGCGGCTGCTGCTGCTGCTGGCCCATAATGCCTTGCGGCTGCTGCTGCTGCTGGCCCATAATGCCTTGCTGCTGCTGCTGCTGCTGGCCCATAATGCCTTGCGGCTGCTGCTGCTGCTGGCCCATAATGCCTTGCGGCTGCTGCTGCTGCTGGCCCATAATGCCTTGCTGCTGCTGCTGCTGCTGGCCCATAATGCCTTGCGGCTGCTGCTGCTGGCCCATAATGCCTTGCTGCTGCTGCTGCTGCTGGCCCATAATGCCTTGATGCTGCATTTTCTGCAACAGCTGCATTCTGTGCTGCTGCATCTGCCTGTCCTGTACTAGCCTGTTGTCGTTCCCTGGGAGCGGGCCTCCTTGTGTGAAATAGTTTCCGGAAGGGCCAGGGGCTGAGCTGACAGCACCCAGGGTCGCAGGGTGTGGGGTCCGAGGCGAGCCCAGGAAGGGTTGGCCCTGCTGGACTGGCACCGACACTCCGATAGGAGGTCCGTGCACAGGCTGCGGTCCTAGGGGTCCCGGCAGCAGCTGCCCGGGCAGTTTGGATATCTGCGAGGTCCCGGAGGCCAGGTGAGCCGAGCCCTGCTGCTGCTGGTGCTGCTGCTGCTTGGTTCGGTACTCTGCCATCAGGTTGGTGTGCTCCTTCTGTTGCTTCCGCACCTGAGAAAACAAAACAGCATGACAAGAAGTCAGGCACACAGTCGAGACAAACTTTCCTGCTAGTTCTTTGACACTGTTTGAAAATAATAATTTAAAAAAGCTTTACAATGAGAATCCTGACGCATACTTGCGAGTTAAGGTTCTAGGTATGTGAGGAGCATCGATTTGGTACAAGTTATGCTAAACGTTTAAATCGTATCCTTTTGTGGTATTGTAAAACACTATACACGTTTAAAATGGGCCACATTTTTTGCTTTCATTTTAAAAAACACAATAGAATACTCTTCTAGAATGATGTTCAAGGAAGCTTGACTTAAATCTTAAGTGTTTTTAAGTATTAAAATGTTTCAAAACTACAACTGTTGAATTCACTGTTGCAAAGTACAGTCCGTTACAGGTGGGTTAGATACCTGGTCCAGCTGCTTCTGGATTTTGCTCTGCTGCTCTGTGACCAGTTTGAGTTTCTCTGCGTCTGCCTCGGGGAACTCGCGCCCCGATTTCTTGGCCGTGCGCTGCTTGGCACAGAGCGCCTTGCGGGACTTCCTGTGCACCCCGATCTGCTCCTCCAGGAACTTGAGCTGCATCTGCAGGAGCTGCTGTGTGTGGAGCAGCCACTCCTCGTACTGCCGCAGCTCAGCATCGTCTGCAAGGCACCAAACAGCCAGTCAGCAGCCTGCGAGCAGCTCTGAGGCTGCTGCTGAGCTACAGCCAAAAGACTTGCCCTATACAGTTAACTCATTCACCTTCATAAAGTGAAACCAGCTGAATAATGCTATGTTAACATATTTAATTAAATACTGCTTTGCAGTCTCCCCCCCCCTCAATATAATCTAATATAAATAGAATATATGAATAGTGAACCTCTGTACACTGTCATTCTGGAGTGCTGGTTTGAAAACAACATTCAATCACGCACAAAAATATTGTCATTTTTAACTATTACTCTAGATAAACTTAGTGTTTCAGTTTGTATGGTTGCAAAATCTTTAGTTCCCCCTCATCACTGTTCGTAAAAGTTGCTTTCCTGTACACTCAAGGGAGTACCAAATCAATAATAATTCACGCCATCACCAGTAAAACTGGCCAGAAATAAATACTTACTGATGTTTCCCTGGGCAAACTGGGGGGGGTTCGGTCGAGACGGCGCGGGATCACTACTCCCCTCACTCTCCTTGGAAAGAAAGAGCACAGAAATGGCTATTTGTTCAAGGCATGTACCAGTTATTTTCCAAGAGCATTTTGCAGGATCTTGTATACAAAAAGTAATTTGGATTACAAAAAAAAAAAAAAAAACACACAACACACCACACACACGCAGACAATTTATTTCAGCAATTGCACGAGTCAGCTCAAGTTGTTCTTGCTTTATCAGGCTCTCCAGAAAGGTGGAGGTGGCGTCTGTGCTTACCTTCCCGGTTCCTGGAAGCAGCCTGTTCTGTGCCTCGCTCGACCCTGGTGTACCAGCCAGTCTCTGTGCCAGCAGCGACACCTGCTGCCTGAAAAACGGGAAGACAAGCATTAGAGCCTTCACTTCCTGTCAAAGCAAACACGCGGTGAATCAAAAACTGCATTAACGTAAACCACAAATTCCCTTTTCTACTATGCCCAATACAAATAAATAACAGGACACCTCGCTTCGCTGAAATCAACCCCTTTGTGTGATCCCAATGAAAGAGTACAAGCGTGATTAAAGGTTTTCACTGTATTAAATGTCTTGTGCATGAAACACAGTAAAGACTTTTAAGTGAAGGTCTAACTGCTGGACTAGCTGAAGGCTGTGTGTGACCTGGTGTAAGTCTATACCTGTTGATCCCTGGGGGTACCCCGATGGTGCCCTGTGCCATCACTCGCTTGATTCCCTTTAGAGCCACCATCTTCGCTTTGGCAATGGGGTCCAAGATGTCCTCTGTGGCAAACTTATCCAAATCTGCAGAAGCAATTTGTGTTGTTCCTGTAAATAGTTTGGTTTTGAAGCACACACATTCTCCAGACATGACAGCGGCGATGCATAACACAAGTAAATCACTCTTTTGCAGCCTTCACGATGAAGGCTGAGCTGCTTTTCAGAATGGCAGGACTGATTGTTTTAAAAAGGAATGCGCTGTCCACCAAAGCATTGTGCACAGATACGCTTCCCCCACCTGACCTTTAAAAAATCTGTTCAATTATACCACTGAGCTGAATAGGGACAACTTTGCACATCCCTGCATTCACGAAGCCAGGAATTTACACCCACTCCCATTTAAATCAATCCAACACATCACTGATCACAATTCGCAGTATTCTGTTAAAATTAGCTTCTCACAGTGGCAACAAATTACTTCAATTATAGTCACTTAAACTGGCCTCCAATGAAAGCCGCTGAACAAATCACAAAAAATGAAATGGTATTTGAGACTAAATTTCTTTGAATGAATTGGAATAGACTAAAAAGACAACGCACCCCCCATCCCCTCAAGATACAAGCCCAGTCCTTAAACACAGCCAAACAGACCCTTACCTGTATCAGGGAAGAAGCTGTTGGTCAGCTGCTGCTGCTGCTTCATGTTGATCCCCATCTGTTGCTGCGTTCCTGGAACGGTGTGCTGGTTAGGGACCAGGTGGTGCCCTTGTGGCTGTCCACCAATGGGCGGCTGACCCGTGCCCATAAGGCCTTGCGTCTGAGCCATGGCCACGTGTTGGGGCATGGCTGGCCCCAAGAGCCTCTGCTGTTGTTGGGGGGACATGACGTGAGAGGAGGGTGGCTGAGCTGGCCTGGGAACCATCCCTGGGGGGAACTGTTGCTGCTGTCCCATGAGAGCGTGAGGAGGTGGGGGAGCTCGGTGAGGTCCCACTTGCTGGAGAAGAACAGGCTGTTGCTGGACAGGGTGCAGGTGCGAGTTTACTCCTTGCTGCAGGGAGGACAACTGATGTTGCTGCTGCTGCTGCTGCTTCTGCAGCTCCTTCTTCTCGTGCTCCAGTAGGTCCTGTATCAGCAGGGGCAGCTCGCTGGCTTCCAGAGAGCTCTCCACTTTGTCCAGGTCAACGGCCGGAGAGTGCTGCCCATCCGGGAGGCTCAGAGGATCCTCGTCCAGGTCGAATTTGGCCATGCCAGGCCGGTCAGGGGCTGCGGGAGGAGCGTAGGGAAGGGGGTCAGAAGGGCTGTTAATGGGGAACGGCAGGCCAGCGATCCTCACAGAACTCAGAGATGCAGTCCTGGAGCTGGGGGCACCGCCACCCTGCGGGAAAAGCCCATTCGAAGACCCCTGTTTGGGGTGGAGCAACATGGACACTGCCACTCCCACTTCGTCCTTCACCTGACCCAGCTCTGTAACGGTCTTCTGCTCTCGCTGGAACTGGCAGGTGTACGTCTGGGAACCGTCATCCTCTTGTTTCAGTTTCTTCAGGTCCACATTGCCCAGTTCTGGAGCAGGGGGTGGCTGTGCTTCTTGACCCCGATCTAAAGCAGCAGCAGCAGCAGCAGGGGTTGGAGCAGTAGCGCCGGGGGCTGCCAAGGCCCCGCTGGGGGCTTGTGGATTCCGACGCCCCTGGGAGGAGTCCCCTTCCTGCGATTTCTGGGGGTCCCCCTTGCTGTCCGAGCCGACGTCGCTCTCCGCTTCCACGAGCCGCAGCTGCTCTGTGAAGATGTCCTTGCGGTCACCCACATCCAGCTCGGGGTCGGTGTAGGCCAGCAGGTCGAACTCATCGCACTTCAGGAGGTCGTCCAGGTGGGGGTCCGCCGTCTCCAGGCTGTCCAGGTTCCCCAGGTCATCGTCTGCCTTGTCCGGGTCCAGACTCAGGTTAGCCAGGTCATCATCTTCCTCCTCCTCCAGGCCCTTGTGGGAGCCGAAGTCGTCATCCAGCTCGGGGTCCGGGCAGGGGAGTAGACAAGGCCGGCTGGTGGTAGGGTGTCCCACTGGCTGGGGAATACTGGCAGGTGGGTGAGGTGGCTGTGGGGCAGTAGTGGGAGATTGTGGATGGTGAGGAGAAGGTGGCACAGTGTTTGACTGAGGCATCATCAGTGCCCCTGCTGTTACTGGCTGGACCCCCATTCCTGGCCCTCTGACTCCCTCCTGTGGAGGGGGGAGAGGCTGGGTGTAAGGGCCACCCACTTCCTGGTTGGGCAGGAAGAGACGTGTCCGCGGCTGGGGAGTCCTCTGGACAAACTGGGCACCCACTGGATGTCTCTGCGCATTGTGCCTGAGCTCAATGAATTGAGGGACCATGGGGGCGTGGGGAGCTTGCATTGGCTCCGTCTGTGCCTGTACCAGCTGTCTGGGTGGAAGGCCTTGCACGTTGCTGACCGCTATATTGAGGGGGTGTCTGGGACCCCCCTCTATTCCGGAAGGCTGTGGGAAGCGCCTCGTGGCCCCTGGCTGGCCCTGCCACTGCCCTGGGAAGGGACCCCGGGTGTAAAAACCCTGGGGGCTGCTGGTCACAGGTTGCCTAATGAACGAAAAAAAAGTAAATCATTTTATATTTCTTTTTTTAGGAGGCAAAAAGTTCTGTAGATCCCGACCTCCCCTTTTCCTTTTTTCAACGCAATACCATCTCGACAGCACGACATTACAGCAGTCATTCGGCCACGACAGAGTATTATATACTGGGCATGTATGTGGCATTAGGCAAGTGGATTTAATAAATAAAGAACCTTATTTTTGTTTCTGATTAAATATTACAAAAACACAGACTCAGTCATTAATGCAAAAGGCAGCAGCAGCAGGCAGTTACAATTTTAGCAATCATTCACTGCAGCATGAGAAAATATTAATCTGCCAAACAGATGGCAAAATATCTGCGTGTGGTGCAAGGAGGAGCACAGAGCCGGTCTGTGGTGGTGTTGCTGTGTTTGGTGCCAGCAGATTGATGGTTTTGGTTGGTGTAGGAACAGACAGATGAAATTTGGTTATTCTCTGGGGTTCAATCACAGAACCCCACATTGACGGCAACGAATCCAGGGATTGACAATCTCACCTGATCACACTGGGGTCGAGGACAGCTGGGGCTCCGGCAGGTGGGAGCCGGATCATCTTATCATCCAGGGAGGCCGGACTTCCTGTTCCTACAGCAGCTCTCTCCTAGAGAAGGGGTGTCGGGGGAAGTAAGATTCCGTCATTACTCACATTCCCAATTCTCTAAAACTGATCAAATTGTCAAGTTTACTTGGATCAAATACAGAAAGAAAGACAAAAGTAATAACTGTACAGCTACGATCAAACATTTTGCACCACCTAGAATTTTAGGATTCAGACAATTAAAGCGCTTTATGGAGCAAAATTAATTAATTCTATAGGGTGTTGCAAAACTTTTGGCCACAGTTGTAATGCTACAGCATTGTGCACAATGCAGACGCTCCTTCAAAACCTACCAGCATCCAGTGTTTGGTGCACCTTTTATTTAAAACAGTACAGAAGTGCTTGGGGGCCATCCAAAATCACTATGAGAGAACACTTTGTGTACGCTTGCTGTAATTGATGAGACTGCTGGACTCCCCTTTAGATCACAGGCAGTTAATTCCTGTGGAATTACTCAATGGTTTTGATTGCAAAAATGAAGTGGAACAGGGCTAACACATTCCAGGTATCAGCATGAACTTCAAATTAGAACAGGAAAAAAAAAAAAAACACACTGCAATTTCTCTGGATTTTCTATGGCGAGTCACAGAAGAGTGCAACTATTAACTAATAAGGAGCTGGTTGGAAAAAAAAAACAAAACATCTTGCTGGCAGAGTAGGGAAGAAAAGACATCAATTTGCTGCATATCTCAGTAACCCCAGAGCTGTCTATGTCGATACTCACTTGCGCGGCAGGGTAGGGCGGTGGAGCCCGCTGCAATTTGTCCTGCTGGTAGCCTGCCGTCTCCCCTGGCCAGGTGTTGGCGCCACTGTTTGCTGCCGCCGCCTCTTTCTCTTGACGCAGCGAGTTCCTCTGCATCTGCTGCCTGATCAACAGCTCCCTCAGTCTCTGTCTCTGCAGGGAAACACCACGCGACACAAAACAGCAGGGTCATGCATCGGGCTTCTGAGATTACAAACACGTACCTTAACTGAACTATTGCTCACACCATCGATGGAGGTAAATTCAGAGCAGCACGAATCTACAGGATCATTCGAATTTATAAACTGTGTAATTTCTAAATAAACATCCCCATTTAGTATTAGACTATTAAAATATACTAAATGATTAAGAGACTGAACGGACTGCATATTCAGTGTTCTGATTTACCTGTCTGTGCTTCTCAAGCTCCAATTGGCTGAGGCCACTGAGTGACGGGTCCTGGCTCAATGGAAGGTCAGGAAGCTCCTGGGGGCTGGGTGCTTCCTCCCGCCTCTCTGGCATGCGAACCAGAGATGCCCTCTGTGGCTGGAAGGAGGGGTCTGGGGAGCGCAGAGCGAAGCTGTTCATGTTCATGGCTGGAGCGTGCTGGGGTGCTCCAGGCTGGTGCGACGGGGAATGCACTGCAGCTTCAGCGTAGCTTGCTGGCACCACTCGAGTCTGGTGCTGGGGGCTCGGGAACAGGCCCACGCTGGGGCTCCTGGCAAAGCTCGGCTGGGCAGAAGGGCCCTTGGGAAGGGAGTCTCCCATAGAGGTGCCTGGCTGGCTGACATGGGGAGAAGTCCTGTAACCGGGCTCCCCTGCAGTGGACCGGGGAGGCTTGTGCAGAGGGGCGAAAGGGTCTCTAGATTGAGGACGGGATGGCGGGCGCGAGTAAGGGTCCGGAGACTGGAAGCGAGGAGTCAATGGGGATTGGCAAGAGTAGGCATCATTGGACAGGGCCCCGGGGGTCAGGGGCGACTGGCAGCTACCTTGAGATTGCGGGCTGGCTGGCACCCTGGAGCAGGTGTCCGGAGGGGGGCATCTTTGGGGCAGAGGGGAGCAGCTGTCCCCAGACTGGGGCCGGGGAGTGAGTGGGGGCTGGGCGTAAGGGTCAGAGAAGGGGGTGGAAGGGGACTGCCTGTACTGATCTGTGTGATGCTGGGGGGAGGCTCCCGGGTGCTGAGGGGTGGAGTAGCCCTGAAGAGGGTTCACCTGCTCTCCCTGGTGCATTCGGGGAGTCATGGGAGCTTTAAAGACGTCACTGTGCCCACTGCCGTCAGGGAACCCAGATACAGCAGCAGAGGCGGGCGAACCGACGCCAAAATCCATCCGGGGACCCATGGAGGGAGTAGGTGCTGGGGAAGGGAGCCCCATGAAGTCCTGCCTCGGTCCCAGCCCAGGAGTGGATGCAGGGGAGGTGGAAGTCATCCCAAATTCTTGCCTCTGCTCCATTCTGACCCTGAAAAGGTCCCCGAAGTGTGTCGGGGGTTGGGAAAGCAAGGTGGACTCCCCAGGTTTTGAAAAGCATTCTCCTGCAGCAGGCCCCTGCCTCAGCCTTGGGCTTTCGGGAGGAGCCAAGGGCTCTTGGAGGCCACCACTAGCTTGCTGCTGTTGGGGTCTCAGGAAGGGATCACTGGCCATTGGCTGAGGACGCCTTGGGGTACCAGGAGTACCAGGTTGCAGATCCATGGTGCCCAAGCTAGGAGGTCTACCCTGGGGGATCCCTGGGGGCATCTGGAAGCCAGAAGAGGCTTGCATGGGGCTGGAAGACTGTGAGAAAGGTGTTGAGGGGTTACTGTAATGATGATGGGGCGATTGAGGTGGCATTTTTGTAAAGGGATCGCCCTGCACTTCCATCCCAGACACTGATCCAGGAGTTCTGACCATCCCCTCGGAGGTGGGAGGCCCGGTGCTGGGGAAGAAGGAAGTGCTCGGGTCCTGGCTGTAAGGGAAAGGGCTCTCAGTAGAGCTGGGCTGGGAGGAGGTGGTGCCGGAGGGGGGAGGGATGTGCAGGTGCAGGGCTGGCCTCTCCCCTTTCTGCTTGAATTCAGACTTTATTGGCCGGGTGACTTGGCTCTCTGCTTGCTGCAGAGACAAAAAACAAGACATGGGTTTAAGGCTAAATAAATATACATCCTTGTGCAGTTAAGATCCACGATTGCCAAGATGATATTTCAAGACTTGAGTTTAAAATATCTGGTTTTCTAGATTTTATCTGCATGCTTTGAAGAAAATACCAGCCAGTGGTACAACAAATATCTACCATTAACATTTATTTTTCTAATCTAAAAGCCAGTTGATTAAGGGGCACACACCTTCTGTGCCTTGTTAATGCGCTGAGTTGCTCTGTTGTCTTTGGCCTTTTGCTGCAAGAAAGTAAAAACGTCAGTTCCACTTTTTTTAAGTTTAAAGATTTTCATTCATATCTCTCTACATAACATTAATTAACATTCCCATTTACACACCAGGTCAAATTTTGAACACAGGTTACCAAAATAAATACAAAACACATCTCTGGATTGTTTCCATATTTCCAACGATCACCCAACAGATTGCAAAAAATCCCACTTACCAGATAGGGCACTTTGTCAGCTGCTGAAACCTTTCTCCACATTTTCATGATTTGTTTGCATCGGTTAGACCAGTCTGAGGATGAAAGCAGGCAGGGTTATTCCTACATCTAACACGACAGCAGCAAGACAAACCGTACGCTGCTTACAGTACACCATTCATCACACCAGTCATGAGCGCAACATTATCTAGGGCAGCAACAACACGACTGCAGTTCATACAAACTGCTCTCCTACAAGAAAAGCATGAAGAACAAGATGCGATCTCTCAACAGACCTGCCCTGTATAAAATACATTTGAAATAAACCTAGTGAACAAATTAATCTTCTCCTCTGTCTCTAGGACCTGGCTTGTTTTGAAAAGAAACACCAACGTGAGTCAACAATGAGAAAATAAATGGTCGCGAGTACATTTCTCAGGTATGGGTTCGAATCTTTTAAAAACACGTCAACCTTTGTAAAGAGGGAGATAACTCCTGTCAAACCTGCAGACAGCTCTAGAAGTACAGGAAAGGTAACGTCATTTAAACCAGCAAAGCTCTAAACTAAATCAAACACATTTATATTCACACTACAAATAATTTTGGTAATGTGGGTGACACTGAGCATGTCTTTCAAGATTCAAGGCCTATTAAAAAGCACTGGTTTGTTCCCCCGTCCGTCCGTCCGTCCAATGCTTGCGTGACCCCCATGATGGCTGACCTGGGTAGTCCTGTCTGAGGTTGGTGTAGTTGATGTTGGCGTACAGCACAGGGGAGATGGTGGAGAGCTCCCCCAGCTCCTCATCCTTCTCCCAGCGCTGCAGGCTGCGCTGGTTATAGGAGAGCCCATCGCTGTCCTGCTCTGTGGGGGTCGGGGGAGTGGAGGGAGTGGCTGGGGTGGAGGGGGTGGCCCAGGGGCTGTCTGGGTCCCCCTGGTCTGGGCTGAACAAGCCGCTCCGATCCCTGAAGAGAGAGACAGGCAATTTAAAATGCTGGTCGCCTTTAGTTCTTCAGAAACCTTGTTAAAATTAAGCACCTTTTCAAACTGTGTTTACTTAACCCCTCCTCCTCCTCCCCCCAAGAAAAAAATTATACACAGACAGTAGACTATTTATTGGACTGATTCCCCCCCCCAGTACACAGAAATCTGATCATTATAGTCTTCAGCTTGACAACAGCATCTACAAATCCATGTATTCAACACTGCCACAGCCATCTTACCTGCTATCGAAAAAGGGGGACTGCGAGAGCCCCGGGAATGGATCCATTATCCCGGTAGAGGGGAGCGTACCAGTCAAGGAGCCCACTGCAAACAAGCAAACCAGGTAACTCAATAACACACACAATAAAGTGACAGGACAGAGGCTGGGAGCAAACCTGCTAACCCCACAAGCGTCTGTTACAGAGCTTTTAACCCAATCTTCCTGCCAGGGGACAGAATCCAGCAGGTTCTCCAGTTCAGAGAATACTGCCCTTGCAGACAGCTCTGGAGTCTTATGATCATCGGATTCTCTAGGGAATCCAAAAAACACCACCCTTAACTGAACACCCAAGTTCAATTAAACAATTAAAAAGACCTGACAGGTAGGAGGCTCCGAGCCGCTCGGTTCAATATTTAAAGACGTGGTTGGAAGTCCTGGACTGGAAGTGCCACTGCTCTACACCCTGCCTTCTCTACCTGGCAAGAAGGGTCTCTGAGACAGTGTCTGTCTGCTCAGGTCTCCCGTGCTCCCAGTGGTCTCCAGTATGGGACGCATGGTCGCCTGCAGGTTTCCGGTGAGCGTGGCGCCATCCTTCATCCCCAGAACCTTTCGGAAGAACTGCTGGGAATCCTGGCTCTCTACCCCCGAGGGCAAACCTGAGGGGCAGATAGAGAAGGTAAGAAGGGAGTTTGAACTGTGAGACACCTGACAGATCACTACCATCAATAATACTACAATCAACCAGAAGATTTGATACTTCAAACCGCATTTACCTTAGTCTTTCAAACTGCAAAGACAATGTGCCTTTAGCTGTGATTGAATAACCTTCTAACCAGATGAACAGAACAGCAGCTAGGATTTTCTTACAAGGTCCAGGTATGCAATTTGATCTGCAATGTAACCGTTGTGTATGTACATCCTTGTGAGTGGCCACACAATTATAACTAATGAATTAACCATCCAACTAGCTTGCTGGAAAACACACATCGGATATAGTTAGCGGATTAGAAACTATGATGCCTTAATCCAGGATTGAATTCTTCATTAAATCTAATCCAACATGCAATTAACATTTTTTAGCATCTTATAGAGGTCTTTTGAGGTCTTGAAAGCTAGTGTTAATACATAATAAAACATCATTTAATCCAGTTATTCAACGACTCCATATAGAAAAGAAACCCCGCCCACCTATAATATTCAGCATAAACATAACCTACCATCTGAAGATGGCTTGTCTGTCCCCAAGCTCAGAGTGCCCTCTGCTGGAGTCGAGGCCTTATCCTTGGGAGAGGAAGGAGGCTCTGTACCAGAAACAGCAGCCGCACCTAAAACAGGAACAGCAAGAGACAGTCTATTGAACAAACCGCCTAGGACGCAACCCAAAGTCTGGAAGAACAGCGGATCATTATTCCAGAATAGTTAAGAATAGTCCCCAATGAACAAAGAAATAACTAGGGCAGAAATGCTGTACGATTCCGTTCACTAGATTTTGTTTAAAAAGCGGACCTGGTTAATACAAACCACAAAGTGCACTTCACAATAGATTGGCTCAAATTTTGTCCTGGACACTAAAGGTAACACCCTTGCTCAAAATAGTTCTGGCTAAACTATTCAAGACTTTTTTTTACTGTTAAAAGGACAGCTGCACAGTGTCTCCTGGGCCCATGCTGGGGTACTGGAGTACATCTGGCCCAGCCAAGGACACCACTTTGTCTGCTACAACATTCACTTTCCCAGCCAAGTGCTGACCAAAAACGCTAGCACTCACTCGCTTAGCTTTGGAGTTCGGAATTCAAGTCAGCACTGCTTAAGGCTGGACGAATCCACGTGCCTTGCATGTAGCTTTGTTACTGAAGTTATCAGGCTCCTGCTAAATCCGCTATGAACAGAGCAAGACTTAAAACAGCAGTTACCCAAATCAACAAGGCAAAGTTCACGAGAAAACCAGACAAAGCTCATGAGAGAACCACGGTACTGGGTGCACAGCAAGTACATTAATGACCGCTGCTGCCAAAGCACAGTAGTTTCCCTCAATGCAGTGGGAAGGCAAGCCACCCACCGGCATCGCCTCCCTGGTTATCTGCTGTTCCACTGCCCTCCTCTTTGAGCTGGGTGCCGTCTGCAGCAACTCTGTCCTTCGCAGTCCCTGCTGAAAACAAGCAAGCAGGGAAGTTAGGGGCTGTCACAGTGCAGAAGTAGGGCAGGGATGCTACACCTTCCTCTAACTTAAGTTTCAAAATAGGTTTCGATTTGAAAAACCTAGTGAAAATTGCTTAACGCTATTATTATTATTATTAATAATCATAATAATAATAATCTAATACTTGTTTCAGCAGTTAACACAGCCTGAAATGTGATTTATAATAATAATCTTTATTTTTATATAGCACCTTTTATAGTGGGCAGCCATACAAAGTGCTTTACAAAATACAACACTAGGGTCTGTGAGCTATGCATCAGCTGCAGAGTCACTTACAACAACGTCTCACCTGAAAGACAGAGCATAAGAAGGTTAAGCGACTTGCTCAGGGTCACACAATGCGTCAGTGGCTGAGCTGGGATTTGAACCGGGGCTCTCCTGGTTACAAGCCCGTTTCTTTAAACGCTGGAGCACACAGCCTCCTATATGGGTGTCAGCGATTTATTCAACTACATGTCCAACCAAGTTACTTGCAACAAATCTGTCCGGACAGCAGCCACCCAAATTGCATGAGATAAGCAAATTAAAATGTGGTGAAACCTGGTTAAGCCACTAATCAGATTCTATAGCTTCACATGTAGAAACGCAAGCAGGACACACGGTATGTTATCCTCCTCCATCTCCCCCGTCGGGGATCAGCAGGGCACGGGACCCACCTTGCTCCTGCGATGTCAGGGAGGCTGCAGGCTCCTGTGGGGCTGCCTGCAGGGTGGTGCCGGGCTGGGCAGGCCGGTGCAGCCCCTGTGCCAGTCGCTGAGCTCCACCCCCATCCTTCACAGCCTTCCGACTGATATCCAGCAGAGTCTTCCCAAAGAACGCCTCCTGCACGGGACGGCAGGGATAAAATACAAAAATTACTCTCCACCCAGAAATAAAAATAAATAAATACTACCATAACAGAACTGCATATGCTGGCTGCAGAAACCAGCTCATCCAGTCTAAATGATTAAGGTAAATGTTTTCTTTCACTTATTTAAAACACGGTCTTCTACCTACACTCCCATTGCATTGAGGGGCTATGTTTGTTACTTCTACTGAGTACAACACGTTGCATGCCCTTCCTACACTAGCAGGAATCCTAAAAGGTGCAGCTCAGTTCCCGGTACCTGGAGATAAGCCGGAAACATGTCCTCCAGCTTGCTTTTCTTCCTGCCTCTCCGTTTCTTTGCCTGCTCCCCTTCTGGCTCGGCTGCTTTGGGATCGGACGGGCCATCGATTGGGGTACATGGGGGAGCGCCTGAGGTAACAGCATGTGGGCAACAAGGTTTTTAATATTTTATCAAGATACAGCTGTTCATCAACAATAAATGTCTGACAAAATACAAACAACCAAGACGACAAATGTTTCATCGATTGTCTTTATTCAGCCTGTATACTGGTTATGACAAATATAGATAGAGATAGATAGGTATAGAAAAATTATATATGGAGAGTGCTCGCTCGCTCTGTCTATCTATATATATATCTATGCGCCCATGTCTAATTTTGCTGAGGAGCGAGTGTAGTGATACTTGCCTTCCTCTGGGTTCCTCTCAGTGCTGGGACCCTCTGTTCCTGCCTCTCCTGCCAGTAGCTGGGGAAGCTGCCCCTTTTTCGCCCGTGTGTGAGACTTCCTCTGCCGAACCATGAACCCACCGATCCCTGTGCAAAAACCACAGAATCAACACCAACCCAGCCAGCGCTGTCTACAGCTATGGCCAAAAGTTTTGAATCACCCTATAGAATTAATTAATTAAGCTTCCGAGTCCAATGAGACCTGCTAAATAACGTTACGAATTACATATTGCTTTGAAGTTCCCATATACTTAACGAATAAAAGTGACATTTCGAAATCCAACATGAAATACTATACTATTATCATGGCTTCCAGTAGACTCTTGCAATACCATTTTGTTGTTTTTGATTATATGATAAATATACGAACATAAATCTTATTTTTTTGTCTCAATCCTAAAATTCCAGGTGATGCAAAACGTTCTGGCCATAGCCGTACATCCTACACTGTTTTAGTTGAAATAAAATGGGCAACAGGAATAAACAAATTTTTTTTTTTTTAAGGGTATATGTAAAATTACTTTGTGCTCTTTAAAAAGGGATACAAAATATATAAAGTCAGTCCACTTTAAATACTGCAACACACCTTTTATTAGCATGCTATCAATTTGAGCAAATTCTGCTATGTCTGTTTAATTTTGCAACACACTGATATTGTGCCCAAGGGCTCTTCAAGGGATATACAGATTTGCCACTTGCGTTCACCCTGTACTGAATCACGTCTCTACACACAAAGCACTGCAGAATATTCCAGAGGCAGCCCAGCACGTCTCTGCGTCGTGTACCTGGTCTGTAGGGTTTTCTTTTCCTTTTCTTTCCTTCGTCTGTCTCCTCCGCTCCTGCCTTCCCCGCTTCCGTCTCCGGAACCCCCTCTGCGTCTCTCTCGGGACCCCCGTCCCGGCCAGGGCTTCCCAGGATGTCCACTTTGGTGTCACAGTCCATGGGCTCTACCCCTCCTGAACAGACAGGGAGGCAGCAGAGTCACTTCACTGGACACACTCCAAACAAAAGCAACAATGCAGCGGGACTTAAAGCCAAAATTGAAAAGCAAATATATTTATGCAACTATCCCTATATTTACGTAACTAGCCAGCAACAGTATTCTAGTATTGCATGTAAAAATGTGGGCTATATGGACACATCAAATGGTCAGAATATGGTTTTGAAATACTAGTCCCGCTTTATACCTGTTCTATGCACTATTAATAACACAACCAGAAATAAGATCCCACAGCACGCATTAAATACCCCAGTCAGTTATATCAATAACACAGGATGGTCAAGGTTGTCCTATTAAGGATGCAGGTCTTCAGTTTAGGGTTAATAAAAATCCTTTATCCATCCCCAAACACTGAATGTAAAAGTCTCAGCTATTAAATTCAGTCCGTAAGTCAGTGATCTGCATTGTATTACAGGAATTCTGGTTGGGGAACCTGAACGTACTGCTCTTGTGAAGTAGTCCCTCGGTAACAGCAGTGTCACACTTCTAGTCCTCCCAGTCACTGCTCACCTTTGACCTCGTCACCGTCTCCATCTACTTCCTTCAGCTCCAGCCCATCCGTCCCCGCCTCCCCGCACAGCGTACCCAATCGGGAGCGCCGCTGCCGTCTCTTGTGGAGAGGAGAGATGGAGATGCTGCGGAGCAGAGACATCCCGGACTCGGTCAGCCAGACCCCCTCCAGCCTGTGGAACTGAAGCTCTGCAGAGACACACACCACAGCATCACAGGGCTGACCTGCACAGCCACACACAGCATCACAGCGCTGAACTGCACAGCATCACAGCGCTGACCTGCACAGCATCACAGCGCTGACCTGCACAGCATCACAGCGCTGACCTGCACAGCATCATTTGGTACAGATAAGCTGTTGGGTGTTCATGAATTTGTTTGCACAGAAATTATTTTTTCAATGAAGCCCATCTCAGTTACATACCTGGCTCCTTCACTTTAACAGGAGTGCTGACAGGCGTTTCCACTACTAATGGAGGAAAGAAACAAAACAAAAAAAGTTACTCTTCATACAGTGATACAAATGACCTTCAAGTAGAAACAGATGCCCAATCTTTACAGAAGTGCAAGAAACACACCAGTTTCAGTATTTCAGTTAACAGAACAACTCGACAAGAGAGGCACTCACCAGCAGGCTTGGGCACATACGGGCAGCAGCCTGAGCAGATGAATCCCTCGTCCGATGCCTGCTCCACCTCATCCTCAGTGAAGAGCGTCTCGCACACTGCATGCATCCACCTGCCGACAAGCACACACACAGACACACCATTGAGACTGCGCCACAGCACTCGGACACTCCCGCGCCACCCACAATCGCTTTCTGTACCGGGAATCCATGGTAAAAGTTTGGAAAAGTGGTAAAAATTCAAAGGCAGTTCTCACGGAGATCACAGGAATGGAAATAAGACACTTATTGGAGTCGCAGCTTCACCAGTTCAAGGTTTTACTATGAGCTTGATTGTATAGGTAAAAGCTCAGGTGTGTCTCACAATGAAAACCAGGAACGGAGCAAACTGCTATGCAATGGGAGTCTTATTTCCAGCCCTGTGATCGGTATATAAAGGTTCACATTTAGAAACCAGTTTGCATTTGCTGCGTTTCTAAAAAAGCAGGAGTCTCACCGGTCGCAGTGCTGACACTGCAGCAGCAGGTCCTCCTCCATGAAGTTCTCGCGACAGACTGGGCAGGCCACCAGGCTGGCGCAGGGGGCACAGTGGGTATAGTTGTTCTGCCACTCGCAGTGAAAACCAGGGGAAGTGGCTCCACACTGCATGCAGCACACACACCTGTGGAGGCAAAAGCAGGGAGAAATAATCAGGGCCGCCGATATTCAAAGCTTTAACAAACAAAAAACCTTAATGAACCTCAAATGACTTGTTTCAATGATCCAGGTTAGCACTGATCTCGAACTACAAAATAATAATTAACAGCTATCCAATGGAAAAAAAACACACGTTTTAAAGAAATTTTCGGATCATAAAACCCTTTGTTGAGGATAACTAGATTCACATAGATGCAAATGTGACACTCAACTCACTTGGATTACTTCGTTATTCAGAACCAAGCAAAACACCACAATTAACACCAACTTCCTTACCCAGGGTAACCCACTATTGGTTTTAAAAAAAAAAAAAAACAGGGTCTGCAGCACCGTTAATAATGACAGCGATGCCCCTTCAAAGAGGAAACAGCTGGGTCAGCAGGGACACCCCTTGGCCAGGGATAAGCAGTTGCTTTAACAGAGCCCGTGGAGAATGGGATGCTGCAGGACTCACCACTTGCATTTCCAGCCTCCCTTGGGTACGGTGTTCAGAGGGGGGTCCAGGCAGTACGTGTGGTAGCTGACATCACAGTCGTCACACAGCAGCAAGCGTGCTGGGTCTGAGGCCTTGCCACACACCTCGCAAACGATACACTCCAGACAGCGCCAGCCTTTACTCAGCATCATCTTGGTAATCTGCAGGGGTGGGGGGGTGGGGTTAGCGCACCATACAATCACAATGGCTTTTCCCTTCTAGAAGGAGGTGGTTAGTTTAGAGGCTTGTGTTGAAAAAGGGTCAGCTTTGGAACAATTTTAAAAACAAGCCCATCAGTTAGAATACTCTGTTATAGGAACGTCCTTACCAATGAAAAACCCTGTCAAAACAGCTTGGCTTTACGTATTTAATAGATGATTGCAATCGAGTGACTATGAATTCTACCCTGTTGTGACTTCATTATTTCCCCACATAGCTGTCAAACGAGTTTTTGTTTTCCGTTGCTGGACGACAGCCCAGTCTCATCTCCTCACATCATGTGATGCATTGACCTTTAAAGTAGTTTCATTCTGAATGCACTAGTTGGACCACATGGAACTCTGCTTCCCGTTCCCCTATTGGGTGCATCTCCCAGTTATTCTCACCTTGCTGTTGACGCAGTAGGGGTGGTAACACTGGGCGCACTGGGCACATGCCAGCAGCTGCCCCTCTACGCCTCGGCCAAAACTGCCACAAACCACACACATGTCCTGGAGAGAAAAATAACAGGAGTATTACCACACTGATGGGGGCACTACCCAAAAAAACATTGGTCTACTTGACTAAGATTTACATTCCAAGATCTTAACCTTTCATCTAAATGCATCTAGCACTATTACACCCATTAAGTCTGGCATGAACAATTTTCAAAACTACTGTTTGATATTTCAGCCACAACACGCTCAAAAGATATTCAATAGCGCTTAAAAAGAAACTTTGGTACAGCTGTAAACATACTTCAACGGCAACACACGTAATCATCTACCAGTTGAAAAAGGAGTGACAGAGCAAGGTTCCTATTGAACATGGTAGATCCTCAGGAGTTACTGGAAATGTGGCGTACTTGCAACAGAACGAATTTATCTGTGTTGGAGAACAGCACGACCGTGTTCTGCATCGTATCATCCTCTTCATCGTCCTCTTCCTTACTGGGGGAGGCCTCCACGTCCATGCACTGAGGGGACAAGACGAGGGACAGATGAGACTCCCCGACCACGGGCACAGGCTGACATGCAAACTTGAGATATCCAGATCAGAGATCAAAACCTGATCCCATAGTGAAGGTACCCGATTAGGTTAATTAACTTCTTATTTCAATATTTAAAGTGAGCTTTTAAAAAAAACATTTACAACACCAATTTAACAGACAGCGAAACCAACACCAGTCCACGTTGCATCAATGGTGTTCTGCAAATGCAGCTCAACTTCAAGTTGCTTGATTCTGGTTTTATTTTTTCGCCGTGAATTGCTTCAGCTTTAGGAACCAATTAAACGGCTGCCGTATTTTTCTATTTTTTTCAACTAGGGCGAGACAGCAGAATGACATTTGAATCCGTTGTGCAGGGTACATGTGACCCGCGCCTCAAACCTGCTTGACCAAGGAGCTATTTCCAGTCACTGGCCGTTCTGTAAACTGATTTGAAGACGGGGTTAGCTGAAAGGGGGAGGCAATGAGTCACGAGAACATGCGAACGGAAGGCAATTAGGTTATACTTCTACATTACGACATGCTGCGCGACAAGCAGTTGGACTTGTGAAAAATGTAACGGTCCTAGTTCCGGTGGCACACTTCTTACCAGGAAGGCCTCGATGCAGGAGGCCATGGCTTTGAGACGGGACCGGCCGCGGCCCCTCCCCCCTCCCCCACCGCGAGGGCGCCTTTTACCAGGGAAACTGCTGCTGCGGCCCTGCAAGAGAGACGGGGAAACTCTAATCAAGTCGCACTTCTCAAATCCCAGATTTTTGCAGCCCTTTCCCAGGTTCAATATAGTCCGACTCGTAGTTTTACTGGCGATTGTTAAATATCAGTGAGGTCCATAAAAAAAAAAAATCAAAACCATCATCACAGCTGTAAATTGAATATATCCCCACAATCTGAAAAACACACAAACTGCGATAAATGAAACGTTAGATTTCAATGTTGCCTTGTTAAAAAAAGTTACTAACTAGTAATAATGCAAGCATGTACAAATAAAGACAGACCAATAGCACCTGCTTAGATCTCCAGATTCAAACATTATGACCTAAAGAATTTACAAACCAAGTAGACCCAGCTGGATAAGCATTTCTCTACAAATGTGTACGGGATAACAAAACTTGTGGTGCTGGAGGATATGGGGGGGGTTTACCTGTTTGATCCGCGATCGACCTGGGGAGTTCCGCCTCTTGACCTTCTCTCCGTCCATCTTCATGGCGCCGGGGTCGAAGGGCAGCGAGTCGTCCGTCTCTGTGAGCAGCGAGTCGGAGCGCGCCCGGCTGGCCGACACCAGGCCAAGTTCCATGGAGAGGGAGTGGGAAGAGTCGGGCTCTCCGGGGGACTCCAGGAAGCCGCTGCTGCTAGCGTCCTCGTGGCTCAGGTTGGACATCTCGTCCATGTACTCCGGCTTCATCACCAGGCTGCCACTGCTCCTCCTCCTGCCAGGGGGAGACGCTGCCTCCTGCTCCCCGTCGGGCTCCTCCTGCTTTAGCTTATTCTCTGCTGCCAAGTCCTCCATGGGAGATGCTTTCTCGCAGCCCTCCTCCTCCTCCTCTGGAGAGTCCTCCAGAGGGTCCAGGAGGGAATCCCCAGCGCCAGGCTGCAGAGAGGAAGGGCTGCTCCCTCCTTCCGGGACTGCGTGCTGCGTTTCAGAGGGTTCGGGATCCCCCTCCTCCATTGCCTCCTCCACTTCTTCTGAAGGAGCTTTGCAAGGGCTCTTAGTCCGATTACCTTGTGGGGAGGTAGAGGCAGCCTGGGTCTCCCCATCACAGGGGGGATCGCCAGAGGCCAGGGGAACGCTCTGGCTCTTGGAGTCTGTGTCTTCAGAGTCCTGCCCGGAGTTGGTTTCCCCCGACTCTGATGGAACCTCAGGTTCCAGAGGGGCACACTGTTCCTCCTTGTGCTCGCCGGCGCCCCCTGTCTTGCAGTCTTGGGACGGCAGGGTTTCAGGCTCTTTGTCGACGTCGATATCCCCAGGCTGGATGTCACTCCCACCGCTCCTTGCAGCCTCTGCAAGGAAGATGAAGGGTTACAGCAGAAAGCAAACCTTTACCAGAAAGCTCTATTTTGTATATGCAGGACAAAAACAGGACTCATAAAAGCAATGCTTTAACTAGATGAACCAGCGCTGCTTAATTCTGAAGTGATTAAACTAATGAGCTCGGCCTGTTATAAATCAAAAGTATGCAAAACGTCAAGTGCCGAATCATGGAAGCCTGGGCCGGCTTCACTCATACCTGCGTGTGGAGAGACGCAGGGCTGCTCCCGATGAGCTGCCAGCGTTTCTGTTCCCTGTTGCAGCCTCTCCTTCACCTCTCTGTCCTCCGAGCCGGACTCTTTCCCTGCGCAGACCGGAATCCCAGTTAACTCACACTTCACCCAAACTGGAACGCCATCTCAAAAATGCATTACACAAAAAGCTTTTATAGTGTTATATAAAGTTGGCAGGTATCCAAGACGTTTGAGTCACGTCATACATTAACATACACCCCACCACCCACAATTGTTTAGAAATATATCTAGGCTCCCACTGGCAGCAATTCACTACCACATTGGTGCAGGAAAACAGGTAGAATATCAGACTCCTCAATGCTGAAGATGGCACAACTGCATTACTATAATTTTAATGACAAAAGTAGCATTGTATCTCTTTCCTATATGTAAAGGCACTAATAAATCTACCTGCCTTATTTCAGGTGCAAGAAGGGGAACAAACCAGCCTATGATTTCTCCTAGCATATGAACAGAATCCTCCTGCTTTATTCTAGGATTTCTGCAGGTACCCCTTTCACTGAAGAAGGGGGAACTACTTGTTCGCATCAGCTAGCCATATATCTAACATGTGCAACAATTCAATGACATCTAAAAACCTACTGCTGTCATCCTAGGCCTGCTTACCCAGCTCCATTGGTGTGCCTGTGTCCTGGACATTGGCCTTGTCAGCCACTGCTGGAGAAGAACCCCTGCATAAGACACAGGTGTACTTGCCAGCTGGGGTTTCTGAGAGACCTGTACATTCACTGTGCACCCACCTGTAAAGACATCAAGACCTCAAGTCAATACGGGGATGACAGAATGCAGTACAAGGCTCCTACGATCTGGGAATGTCACTGTAGGTGAGTTTGTGTCTACACGCTCCATTAAGGAAGCCTAGCTCTTGCATTAGCAGTCTAATGTCTCAAACTCTGTTTTATGGGTCATTCCTCATCTAAATTGATAGTTCTTTGGCATTAAAAAATATTTTCTTTTTTTAAGATACACACACAAGCCCCGTTCACAGAGTAAGCAAGATCTATATAAATGTTTCTGCCTGAGCCAACTTCCAACCCGGAGGATCCCCAGATTCTCACGCACAGAACAGCCTGGCGGAGCTGGCTTACCCTCGACACGTCTGGCAGCACAGAAGGCTCTCCGTTGGGGTTGGTTTCCCGCAGCTGGTGCACACAGCGCTGCGGTGCTGGTGGCAGCTCTCGCACACGGAGTAGTTCTCATACCAGAGAGCCGAGCTGTGCGATGCAGAGCCCCGGGTACCACACTCACTGCACACGCGGCAGTTCTGCAGCCGGAGAGAGGGAGAGGGAAGGGCAGGATTTACACACACATAGCGCCGAGGGCATTGCTGCTTGCTGACGTTTGGCTTAACGGACTTGTTTCAATATTCCTTTAAATCTCTCCTATTATGGGACGATATTGCCCTAAATGATACTTTACTTAACAATGAGGAACATATTAGAAGCATCGAGTTCCTATAGGTTGCTTTTAATAAAGACAGAAAAGTTATAGTGCACTACAAAGGGTCTCGTCTGGTCAATACACTGCATACCTGAGCCACAAGTTTGAATGTCATATTAGGTACTGGGCATTCAATGAACAAGCACAATACCTTGCACACAAATTCTGCAGTCAAACCTGTATTAAACCACCTTTATAGAAGTACCACTTGCCAGTAGCGCCCACCAGAAATGGAAATAAGACTCCCACTGCATAGCAGTTTGATCTATTCCCAGGTTTAATAAGACCTGATCTTGTTACCTGCACACTGCGGCTAATCAAGCTTTTAGTAAAACCTGGAATGGGTGAAACGGCTATGCAACAGGAGTCTTATTCCCATCCCAGGAGCCCACTGTGATAAAACTATATGAAACATTTCACAAGCTCCACAGGAGGGCCTGTCAGAGATCCAGGCTCTCACCTTGCACTTCCAAGTGTCGGTAGGGAGGGATTCCATGGCTGGCTGCAGACAGAAGGTGTGGTAGCCCTTATCACAGGCATCGCACACCAGCATCATGGAGTCCTCGCCAGGCTGCCTGGAAGCAGAGACAACGTGCACAGCGTTAGTGAATCAAGCACCGGCCGGGCACTCATCTCATCAGACTGAGGCTCTCTATGACCCAATTACATTTTGTCTTTACCACAGACATCAAGGTAAATCCTGGTGTTGGGGGGGTGTGCTACTGAAATAAAAAGATTATAAAAATAAAATTAAATTGCTACAGCCATTAAAAAAAAAAAAATAATACACGCCCAATACAATCAAGCTTAGAAAGTACAAAAAAAAAAGAAACCCAAGTAGTTGAATCCAAGGTAATGGATTTCAGGGCTGCCTTATCCCAAGCCTACAGAATTACAGCCTTGTATTATTGTAGCATAACGCAATGTGTAACCAATAATAAAATCAGACAACATATTCCTATCAAGGAGAATAAATTGTTTGTCTTACGCTAGGGTAAACTAACTAGGATTTCAGGAGCAAACGGGATGGGGAAAAGACTGTAGTTTGGTGGTGCAAAACAGACTTTGTTAACTATTTATTTGGTGACTTGCAGGATTTACAGTACAGTACAGGGCTACAATGCTAGATCAACACAAATACAGTTTAAAGCAAGTTAAAATTATACTAAAGTACAATATGAAATGCAAGAAGTTAGGATTACAACGATTTATAACCACAATGATATAACAGCAGTGCAATAGTTCACAGATAGTGCCTCAGCCAAGGATCCAGTAACTACGGCATTAGTTCAAACACACGCTAGAAATGAAACGGATAATAGGACGACGGCCGAATGCTGCGAGGCTCACCTGCAGGTTTGGCACACTTTGCACTCTGGGCACTGCCAGCCCGAGCGCTTGAGTGGCGTGGCGCTGATTTCCAGGCACGCCCCGTGGTAATGAAGCCCGCAGCCAGTGCAGAACAGCTGGTCCAGGAGCTCCCCGGGGGAGTCGCACACCGCGCAGCGAGCCTCTTCCTTCGCTGGAAACACAGGACAGGGAGAGACGGCGTCGCTGGATTATTCCACAGGCAGCTCAACCAATTACAAAAAAAAATCCAAGGGGTCATCTTCCAGCAGTCCCTCCAGGATCATGCCACAGCACAAAGTAACACATTTCATAATCTGTTACATTTTTTTTTTTTTTTTATTCTGCACATTTCAATGCGAGCATGAAATCTGTGATTTGACAGTCTTCCACTTTAGGAGCTATTAATCTGAGTTGCATCATATTAACTTGCTGCTTTTGTAACATTGGATGCTTGGTTCCTTTAAGAGAAACTTGTGTAAACTTGTCACTGCAATAAAAAACAAACCGATTTGACTTTGCGTTGCATAAAACGTTGCAAAACGGCATTCATTCAATCACATAAAAGCCCCCCCCAAAAATTGCTTAATTTGAGGTCTGTTTTGCATCACACTGAAAACTGTCTAAGGTGTTTCAGAAACTGTCGTGCTCAGAACATGGCTTCCCTTCCGTACCTATTTCAACTGCCTTATCCACATGCTCTGGACAAAGAAGGGCTAAATGCTTCATGGATTGGAATGAACCACTGGCCGCAGAGCAGGGGAAGTGATAGAACCGCGAACACGCTTCCGACTGGCACCGAATGGTTGCACCCAGCCTCTTACAGTATTCACATCGCTGCAACAAGAGAGAGAGATTGATTGGTCAAATACAACAGACCCATTATAAAAGACAACACTTTATACACTGCTGTAACTCCCACCCACACAAGGCTACACATGGACAATATTTTTCTACCCTTGAACATAACCATGTTGGTACTCTGATCCATTTCAAAAGAGCAAACGGCTACTAATATATATAACAGCTAAAACTTTTTTTTTTTTTGCTTTATAAAATGAAAGCTCTGTGAACGGATCCTATTTGAAGCCTGTGCACACGGCAATTGAGAAAGCTGGAGGAGGACCGGCTGACCTGCTTGACCCCTGAGGCGACTGCCCGGTCCACACCAGCTAGTCCTTGGCTACTGTCCTGCTGAACTCCTGCTGACCAGGCTGCGCACCAGTGATGAGCCCAGCAACGACCTGTAGAACCACACAGAAGGGCAACGTTACATTTAACACAGGATGAGATACGATTACAATTCTTCCATAAAGGTACCATCACCAGTGTCTTCAGTAATGAATTGAAACATGTTAGTATTTCTATATTTCTTACGTGTGAAGTAGATATGCATTTTACATCTGAACATATATTACTTATATATTTTACATATATGACACACACACACACGTATACATATACACACACATACACCTGCGGCCAAGAGTTTTGCATCACCCAGAGAATGAACTAACTTCGCTTCAAAGTTGAATGAACTTACTGATGCACTACTTACTAATTAATTATTGAATGTATTGAAACACAAAAACTACATACACTATATATATATATATATATATATATATATATATATATATATATATATATATATATATATATATATATATATATATATATAAAAACTGAAAAATGAACAAATTGAAAAATGTGACATTTCGAAATGTAACTGAAATACTGTACTGCTATAATGGTTTCCAGTTTTGGCCATGGATGTGTAAACAAATTTACACAGAAGATCTTGCACATTCTGATGTACTAAAAAACACTTCTAAAACGAAGTGTTACCTGTTCGGTCAAACAGTAAAGACGCCGAGAAGCCGTCTGCAAAGCCAATGCTGGACAGGTCATCCGAGAGCCCTTGTGCCCGCGCTTCCTCCCCGATCTGTCCAGCAGCCTGGTCACTCTCAGGGGGCAGCGCTGGCCTGTTATCCGAGGGTTCAAAGCAGCGCAGTTCTCTCTGCCCATGTAAACTCCTCCCGCCACAGTTACAGAAAGCACAACACCGCTGATTCTCCCTGCTGAGCCGAAACATCACAGCGATATTAAGAGAGAGTTCATCAAAAGCAGGAGATTAGATCTCATCTTCCTCACCTTACTCGTAGCCTTGAATTCTATCTAAATAAGACTACCCCCCCACATGCCCATCGCTCCCCTCTTTAAATACTCCAGGCCTGTGATTAAGATAGATGAATGGCAGTTATGAATCTTTATTTTAAATAGCGCCTTTCAGAGTGGAGCACCATCACAAAGGTTAAATACAGTGGAAAATACACGATTATAGCATAATACATGATATAGTAGCAGCAACACAGCAGCTAATAGCAGATATCAGGCTTAAAGAGCACAGAAAGCAAGCGAGAACACGTGGAATCAATCAAGTTATCTAACAAGCACCACAGCACCTAGAGAACGCTCCGATTCCTGAAAGAGTTCACCATACTGAGGGATCCATTGAGGGGCTTGCTGCTGAAACCGCTGTTTAGCTAGTGCAGGAGTGGCGTTACCTGGGCTGGTCTGGGGGATCCGATGTGGGTTCCTTAGTCTTGGAGGTGGCAGCTGGTGGCTCTGGGTCCCCCTCACAAGGGGCAGCCTGCTCTGGGGGGGCGCTGTCATCAGCTGGGGGGGGGGGGGGGGGGGGGGTTGGCAAGATAAAATTAATCACTAGGCTTCAACCTCTGGAACACTAGGTTCAAAAACTCATCTCTGGTCTTAATTGTAAATGGAGTCTTAACTCGACACTCAAAGTACAGGGAGAGGGGGGATCCTTCCAGTCCAGGGCAGGCTTGAGGCATGGAAGCTGGACTGATCCCCCACCCCTAAGAGAAATGGTGCTCCCTCCAGGCCAGGGCAGGCTTCAGGAACTCTTTTGGCACATTTAGGAGGTCCTCCAGTGACACTGCTTGTGCTATCCATGGTCTGAAACGAGGGAGATTCAGCCTCCAGTGCTGCCAAACACCCACCTATTTAGCTATTTGCAATACTGACCCACATAGAAGAGCCCAGTTAACAAATGCAATGTAGTTACCCGAAGTTTCCGAGTCCTTCTCCTCGCTGTTCGATTTCTGTTCATCCATTCCTTCCCCTGAACCCGATCTCCCTGGCAGAGAGACCTGAAAACAAGAAGCAGTTACACAACAGTTACAAAAAAAAGGAGGAAGCAGATACACTGTCAGTTCAGCAGATCAACTGCAAATCAAAGCAGCACAGCTGGTCCTGCAGGGAGGTTTTTCATCATTGGTCCAAGCATTAATCTTATTTTAAATCCGACTCGCAATAAGCACTGAATACACCCCATTCTTTGTAACTATTTAAAATTAAAAAAAAAAAAGGAGTACCTCCCATTTATTGATGTTAAACAGGAATTCAATGTTAAAAAAGGGAATGTTTTGTTGTACAACCTTACCCCACCTGTGCTGGCTTACAAGACTACATCAACACGTTTCAGGGCGACCTTGCAACTGTACAAAACTACGTGCAATTGGGTCAAATTTTAGATTTACATTTTGTTTTTTAAATAATATACAGGGTGATTAGAAAGTAAGTTTAA
Source organism: Polyodon spathula (assembly GCF_017654505.1). Taxonomy (NCBI): domain Eukaryota; kingdom Metazoa; phylum Chordata; class Actinopteri; order Acipenseriformes; family Polyodontidae; genus Polyodon; species Polyodon spathula. The sequence goes on along the minus strand of NW_024472298.1, from coordinate 24,226 downwards.
TGCATCAATGATATGGAGCGCTGACACTGCAAATGTACTCTCTGTAACCACCCTGTATATGAAAAGGTGGCGCAGAGGTATCAAATATAATAGTATAGGGTTCATTTGTTTTGCGCCATGAGCTATAAACAGCTTCTTAAAATCTGTAACCATCTACTGCAGCTACCTGCTTCTCCTGATGGGATAAAATACAAATGACGCACATGGGGCTGAAAATAGAGATTGAAGAACACTAAAGCTTCCAGCCAGGCACTAAACTAAGCGAACGCAACGTTTCAATACAAGGCTATGGTTTGAAACACGGGACAGTTCATCAGGTTCACAGCCTACTTCACTTTAATCAGACACCTCAGGTCCTGGCTGACTAATAATATCCAAACATTTTACTTTTTTTTTTTTTTTTTTTTTTTAATACATGTCTGCATTTCCAATTCAATGACTTTAACCCTTTCACAGATGAAATATTGAAAATAGCTGAACATTTAAAAAAAAAGTAGTTTTGGACACACAATATATACATTTCTCATTGACATTTTTATGGCATCCTGCTCATCATGCATTTGCGTCTCTCACATGTCTCTATATAAAAAGCACAGAAGTGTTTTTTTTTTCTGTGTGTATCTGTTCTCATGAAAGGCTAACACTTGGATTAGATCAAGATATTTCCTCTCTAAGAGACTTTATTGTTTTAATACCATAGGAAAAAAAAAAAAACACGTCAGCAATACAAATCAATTAAACTCATCACTGATTAAAGTCTTAAACCACGCCTGACCTAAACCTAACCTCAATTCAGGGCTAGCCTGCTTTTGAAAATAAATATAATAAAATACAGAAGGATGGAAGTAAGCCTCTTACTGCATAGCAATTTCAGCCAGACCAGCGTTTACTACAAGCTTGATGAGCCACAGTGTGTATATAGGTGACACCCTCAGGTGTGTTCTGTTAAGCTCGTAATAAAACCAGGAACGGATCAAACAAATTGTGACAGATCACTTTGCTAAAAGATTATTCACCCACCAGTACCTATAGTCTAAAACTTGAACCAACCTGTTCCTGCTCCAACACTATTACACCCTGTAAAGTCAAAACCTACTACTTCTTTCTCATTAACAAAAAAAGGACATCCATATACAAGGTGGTCTTAAATACACAATTAGCAGTTTTTCTAATTAAGAAATTAATTGTTAAGTGGCTCAATGTACAAAATAATAATAATAATAAGTAGCAGCAACGTTCAAATCAAATTATGCCGACAGCCTACCGTAGAATTTAGTTACAGGAACAAAAAACAATTTTCACAGCGAGTGTAAAACTGCATTAACCTGGAACACACACACAGATTCAGGTCTGCAGATCCCTGCTTTTTGCTTTGTTTGTTTGTTTGTTTGTTTGTTTGTTTTTAAACAGTCGAGTAGCACTGGGTTATTATTTACGCCTCACTTCAGTTAAGAACGAAAAGCGCCCAACCGTTCTAGAACAGAATATTTACAAAACACTCACAATATATATATTAAATATACATACAGACCAATAAAACAACGAGCGACTATATAAACGTATAAATGCAACTCAAACCTGCGGATTAGAGAGATTTAAAATCCCCTGACACGAAGAGAATTGCCAATCTCACAACGGGCAGACTTCAGAGAACCGAAGCACATTGTAAAAAAAAAAAAAAAACAATTACGCGCTTCAACTAGAAATAAATAGCTTATATATTAAAATCTATAAATAAATAAATACACGAAACCCTGTGTCCAAACTCCGACCCTAGAGCTGGAGACACAAAGGAAACACAGCTTCCGGGTCCTACAACACTTCCTGTACGGGAACCCTTCAACAGAAAATAAAAGTTCCGAGGTCGACAAAATCGAGCTGTCAGCCAACACTGTACGCGACAAACAACGCCAAATGCTTATTATACTGTATTTGTAGATCAAATAAAAACACGCCTCTTAAGAATGCGACACCAAAGCAAATAAAAAAAATAAAAAATAACCTTTCCGCTTAACCGATAGCGAAAATCAACATTAAATCGGCAACATGAACTCTACAACTCATTTACATTATATAACTGGCAAGTACCCAAACAAAAACAAGGCATAAACCGATGGGAAGAGTCATTATTGCGATTAGGATAAACTGCACGGTTTCGTAAACCCTCGTCTTGTCCCTTGTTAAAGGATGCAACCCCTTACTTCGTCTAAATCAGGACCAGAGCACACGGCTGTAAATGAAGTTGACATATATAGGACAGGGGGAATTTATTTAGACACTTCACACAGGGAGTGGTGAGGGTATGGAAGGGGCTGCCTAGTCGTGTTGTTGAAGGAGACTCTTCTTCACACAGGGAGTGGTGAGGGGATGGAACGGGCTGCCTAGTCGTGTTGTTGAAGGAGACTCTTCTTCACACAGGGAGTGGTGAGGGGATGGAAGGGGCTGCCTAGTCGTGTTGTTGAAGGAGACTCTTCTTCACACAGGGAGTGGTGAGGGGATGGAACGGGCTGCCTAGTCGTGTTGTTGAAGGAGACTCTTCTTCACACAGGGAGTGGTGAGGGGATGGAACGGGCTGCCTAGTCGTGTTGTTGAAGGAGACTCTTCTTCACACAGGGAGTGGTGAGGGGATGGGACGGGCTGCCTAGTCATGTTGTTGAAGGAGACTCTTCTTCACACAGGGAGTGGTGAGGGGATGGAATGGGCTGCCTAGTCATGTTGTTGAAGGAGACTCTTCTTCACACAGAGAGTGGTGAGGGGATGGAATGGGCTGCCTAGTCATGTTGTTGAAGGAGACTCTTCTTCACACAGGGAGTGGTGAGGGGATGGGACGGGCTGCCTAGTCGTGTTGTTGAAGGAGACTCTTCTTCACACAGGGAGTGGTGAGGGGATGGGACGGGCTGCCTAGTCGTGTTGTTGAAGGAGACTCTTCTTCACACAGGGAGTGGTGAGGGTATGGAAGGGGCTGCCTAGTCATGTTGTTGAAGGAGACTCTTCTTCACACAGGGAGTGGTGAGGGTATGGAAGGGGCTGCCTAGTCGTGCTGTTGAGGCAGAAACACTTAGATCCTTTAAAATCCAACTTGACCAGGTTCTGAGATCAAATCAGCCGTTACTAGCCTCCACCTGTTTCTTCAATGTTCTTTCATAGTCAGATAGGACATGGTACAGTCATTCATATTTATTACATTTGAGAAATGAACTTCTGAAATGGATTTCAACATGTAACCGATTCATTGACCAGTACAGAAAGGTAAACCACAAACTAATTGAAACAGGCAACTGCGTTACAAACAAAATACCTTTTTATAAAATTAGTTTAAAAACACTGGGCCAAATACAGTTTCATCTGTATAAAGTACATGTCAATATCCAAAACCAAGTGCTGTACAAATATGAATACAGTACTTAAAACGAGTCCCTTATCACAAAGTCTGCCTCTCACATTTTATATGCGATGTTAAAATATTCAAAATAGCATCTGTTGATTGTCTTAATCAAGGTATCAAAAATGAAACACTGATACTTGGAGAGAAACATAGAGATGTCACAACCTGTCTCAAGAAGGTCTGGAGCGTAGCGCTTCTACAATGTTGATCCCAACTGTGTGTGCAGGTGTAGTATTAAAACTGTTAATTATAGTCTTTTCCCCTTCCTCATGAAGACACCAGAGATCTGTATTGTTGTTTAGAGCCACGTGTTTCCAGTACAGTACCAAAAGCTACAGATCTTGCCACACACACAATGCTCAGCATTGTGTCCAAGGAAGAACAGCAACAAAGCACACCACAAGTTCAGTTATTCTTGTAAACCACACACACTTACAGGAACCAAGGGGTACCACCTGCATTAAGAGATTTACAGTCACCCGTTATCCCTCCCTTTATTCAAGGAAGCGCTCTATCAAGACTAACTGCCTTCAGAAAGAAAGGAAACTGAACCAGAGTTACTGGCCACAGTTTTTTTTTTTTGTTAGAAAAAAAAAAAAAAGAAGATGGCAGTCCTTGTCCAAGCACTACATTGGCTAGCCTTTAGCCAAGCAAGAGAGCACACCCCAATTCAAATCTGATCACACTAACATCCAGACCAATAGCCAGTTGCATAAAACACCTTAATTTAAAGTGTCCGTCCCCCCCAACCTTAAGTTTTCTTTGAGTTTAAGGGTGTTGCAGAAAGCAGTTCAACCCATTCAAGTCAACACCCAAAATTAAGGGAAAATACATTCTGAAGTGCTTAAACTTAAAAGTGGTTTCTACCAATAGAAAATCTCCTGGCTGCAGTCTTTTTTGGGGTTTCCTATCAGTACAGATTACCTGTTCATCTTTCGAGAATGTCCTTACCAAGTTTCGTCGGCATTTTGACAAGCGGTTCTCTAGAAACGGAAGGGTGATGCATGAATGTGTGTTGCACAGGTAGTTAAAAAATTTTTTTTAAAAAAAGCAAAAAGGTTCATTTGAAACGATGAAAATCGGTGCAGGCTGCGAGCGAGGCTCACATGCAAGCACAGCTTTTGTTTTTCTAAAGATGCGTTCAGGTGAAACCCCTGCTGCTGGCTGGCTAGACCAAGATTGTGTTATTAATATTACTCAGCGAGTCACGTTCTGAGAGTTTGTGTTGACAAAGAAATAGTTTGGCAATACATTGCATAACCCTACTCTAATTGCCCAGGGCTCACGGGTACCACTGTACAGAGCACAGCCACAGAACAAGGACTGATAATTCCTTCATCATTGTAACAGACTCCTTGCACTTCAGTTAACTGAAAGACGACACACAGTGTGGCAGGTTGTAGCTTTGCTTTGGACTGTGTTAATTATGGGAGCCAAGAATCAGGACCTGGCAACATGATGCACACCAAGGGTACTGCCATACCTGTTGTACACTTACAGCTGTTTTTAGTGGACAGAATTGGAATTTGTCATGTAGCAATTGTAAAGTCCTGCATCTTCCCCGTCGCTCAGTACAATTGGGGAACTAAATCGACAGTGCTGAACTGAAAATGCGAGGCAGCGCGACGAAATCTCTCTGGAAAGATCGGGTGATGCGGTGTTAATGTGGAAAGTGGGCCCCGCTGCTAGGCCGCGCAGAGGTGTGCGGGTGTAAAACTAGCCTGGCCAGGTGTATTTTGGGAGGGAATTCTCTTAGTCAAATAAACAAAAAAATGGCCTTAAACAAGGCACTGCCAATTCCCGGTCGAAACTCCGTGTTTGTGACCGGGTATGAGAACATGGTTCGCTTTTCTACAGAACCGCCGCAGATTTAAATGTCCCAGACTGTTCCACTCCAAGCTGCCCCACGACGGGGTCACTTTGTTAGTGGCACTACTGGATTTCTTCAGGAGAAAGCGGCCATACAATGCGTTTACTTCCATTAAACCTGCCCAATTTTATTACAGGACAGCCTAACGAATACCACTGACCATTGAAATTACACATGCAAGTGTATACCGTTACTCCTTGGAGGGCAGATCCCAATTCCCAATGTGTGTTACTGGCCGATTATCTTCAGCTTAACCCCAGTTCGCTCTTTATTTTACATATGGAGAATCTTTCTAGAACAGTATTTTTTTTTAAAGTAGATTTTCGGTAACGTTGTAATAGATACACGTATAGAGATATCTATAGAGTAATACCGTTTTACAGACATTAAAAACAGTTTAATTTGAATTTGGTTTGATATTTGGGGGGGGGGGGAGAGGGGGTTTAAACAAAAGACATTTGGTCGCTAATTAAAATGGAGATGTATTCTAATGAGGCCTTCCATTAGGAAGATATATCTGTCAAATCTGCCTTGTCTATCTAAAAGACAACACAATGCTTCAGTATCAAACAATCGGGACTAAAAATAAAAACTGTTACCATTTTAAAATCAGATTTGCTTATTGAACTATGCACATGACTGTATTTTAACTCCACGTATTTACATTTTAAAAGGCATCCGAAATTAGCCAACAATCTAAGAGTTTACCATGGAAAACAACCCTCGTTTTAAAATTAATAATAAATATTACAACTTATCAACCCCCCCCCCAATAACAGCCGTCTCTCCAGGACAGTCAGCAACTGTATCGATTAATTTATCGATATAAAAAGCAAGAGTTTTCAAAACCATTTAAAAAACATTAAAATAACATCCGAATTGTAAAACAGCGACACGTGCAAAACGCGCACACATACTTTGAAAGCAAAACACATTTTTTTTTTTTTTTTTTAGTTAGGGAAATTAAGTTGGCGTAATTAAAAATAATAATAAAAAAACTAACCTTTTACACTGCAGTCTTGCAACCTTCGCACGTCAAAATACTCCCATTTGGAAAGAAGCGCTGGCTAATCTCACTTCGAATCATAAAACCAAAAACTGGGAAGCGCCCGATCGAGAACATACGAATTACAGATACAAAGATGCCTTTAAAAAACAAACAAACGAACAAAAAAAAAAAAAAAAACACCAAGAGATCCGAATAAAACTTAGCAGGGTAAAAATACAATCCTCCTCTGTCGCCCGCCTCCTCCTCCTCCTCCTCTCCCCCAGTGTTCAACTCCCGACAGAAATAACAATGTTGCAACTGGCCAGGCTTTTTTCTTTAGTTGCAATCCGCTTCTTGAGAAAGATATCCCTGTTAGTTTCATTTAAATTTGCAGCAACAAAAAAAAAGCAAAAAACAAAACACACACCGTCCGGTTTGCTTTTAACTTTGCGTTGTAGCGCTACAATGTGTCCCCTCTCGCACACACATCTATTCCCGTTCACATCCGTCAAGGGCTTGGCGTTGCGTTCATGTAATAATAACGATAATATTTGTTTTCCTCCTTCCCTTGTATTTATAATGTATGTTTTACTTGCAGTCCCTGTTTGCTATGGGGCTAGCGGCAATTACCAAGAGTTGGTTAGGGCAGCCATTTTTAACCTAGAGAGAAACACAGTCACAAGGCGCCTCTTTATCCCCTTCAAAAAAAAAAAAAAAAAAAAAAAAAAAATTAAAAATTAAACACAAGAACAGTGCGGTCCCGATTTAAGTCATGTTAACTGGCTTCTCACCCAGCACACAAACACATTGAAAGCACCAAGCAACTGCGTGAGAATTTGCGTCAGGTAACCAGAGGCCGTGTTTCTAGAGATCTCGAGGAAGGATACCCAACAAGATGTTGAGCAAACACGCTCTGCTGTGTGTCCCTGTGCGTATCCCTCCGCTGGGTAACCCCTTCCCTGCCGCCTGGATTCAGCTACACCACGTGGCTTGTGTGTTGCTCCCCCCCCCCCATACACAACCCCCCCTGGGTGACTGATAGTTGACCTGGACTGAGACCCAAACCTGCCTCTATCGCATAAACTCCAACGCTTGACAGATGAAAACAGGTACACTACACTGCTGAAATTATTATTATCATTATTATTATTATTATTATTATAACACATATTAACCTTGATTGTGATTTAATCAGATGATCATGCTTATCTTGTGTCCACATTTTTGTTTTTTGAAAGTTGTTGCACAATTGCTACACCTATAGGGCTGACTGAACGAGGCTCCTCAGCGAGATTCTGGAGGTATCTGGACTTGCCAAGTCAGTCCGTATACTGCACTTACTCTTAAACGTAGACAAGAGCTTGTTCACTTGAAGAAACACCGGGAACTCTTTGGCTCAGGTTACTGGGAGTATCCGAGCCTGGGGGCACATGGAGCTATTTGGTCGGTCTGTCACATTTTTACATTCATTTGACGTGGGTCAGTCTAATTTGGTTACAGCCTTGGGATGAATGCCATTGACATCTCATTCGCTTGTAGTAAAAAGAAAACCTACACTGGGGTTTTACTGGCGGGTGATCACAAGCTAATGCAAGCTGTGTGCTTTCTGGGCCAGGAGGATGCTTCTGATGAGGATAAAACAGATCAAATATGTACTTCGGTTAACAGAGCTCAGATTTTGTTCAGTTATTGCTTCTCTCCTGCCCTACAAACCGCATACTTTTCCCTGGATTGCAGCAGGCAGTGCTTAGTTGTTTAGTGTTTTCTATCTGGAACCCAGCTGTGATATAAGAAAGGTGTGCCTAAGGGTAGACAATGAAAAACATAATCAGCTGGGTCCCAGGTATTACATTAACGGGAGAAAATAGGAATGCAGACTTGTCCCCTGTGGGTATTCCTAAGTTTCAGTCGTAACTGCAGTTTTAGCATAAAGCCTAAATTTGATAGGGTTACCTTCCAAATTCTGCAAAAACTTCAGGAACTCAACTCCAACCCCTCCTATAAGCCCCCACCTTACACACACACTAATATATGTGTAAACTATATTTATAGTACAGAAAGCATAGCAGTGTGAAAAGGTAACACGAGAGGGATCCAGCACAATCACAGCTGTTCAGAGCACATTTAAAAGCAATTCAGAAAAATAATAAGCTGCTACATGGTGGGGCGGGAGGTTAGGGAACAAAACGTTTACACATTTTTTTTGCAAGCAAGTCATTTGGACGGGCCTATCCCGCAGTGTTTGGGTCAAACATTTTCTAAATGATTCACTGTGGCGTAAGACCACCCGTTTATAAGACAGATATTCAAAAACCAGTTCTGACCTCAAGCTGATCATCCACGACAACCCCTATCAAGCACAAGACGTGTCTGAACAGCGGAAGAAACAGACGGAGACTTGCACAGCACTTAAAGGAGAAAAGGATTTATTTATATACAAAACTGTTTACAGTGAGAGTGTGTGTGTGTGTGTGTGTGTGTGTGTGTGTGTGTGTGTGTGTGTGTAGGTCCAGTAGAACACACATATTGATCTGCTGGTCAGCAGACAGAGTTAACCCAGAGTGGCCTTCAGTCTTCAAGTATTTGGTGGGCTGTGGGGTGGGCGTGGACAAGGCATGAGACACAGCCACACGCCTTTATAAGGATCACTGTCATTTGTATAATCATCATCATTAATAATCAATAACTGAGTCGTTACATTTAAGAACCACATATGTGCACGTCAACAGTATAATCAGAGTAAAAAACAAAAAAAGAAAACCCCTTTTCGGCTATCTTCCTATCTACATCTCATTCAGAACAGGCCCAGGCAGCTAAGAGACCCTTTATTTCTATTGCAGCCGCCTCTGCGCTTGCATTGTTTTCACGTGAAGCACGTTTAAAAGCAAAACACACCCCTGCTTCTTCCACTGACAGGAACAGAACCTGGAAACTGGTTATTGTAAGCCCTTGAACGTTTAAAATGAGGTAACACCTCCTGGTAATAACTGTGCACATATTGGGTTCCTTGCCTGGACGCTTCAGCTGGGCAGTAACCAAAACAAAACAAACAAAAAAATCAAGCAGTTTCTACCATACGATGGGTACAGGCGACTTTTTGAACTTAAAAGGTATTGAAAGAGAAAAAAAAAAAAAAAATCAAAACCCCAAAAAACACATTACATCCTTATAAATGGCTATCTACATACAAACTGGGAAAAGGAACGCCAGTCCAGGAGAGGAAAGCTCTAAATAAACCGGTCTCCAAAATAAAATATAAATTTTAATAATAATAATACTCATAAAATACAGAATTGGCACATTTCCCACCCTAAAACCAAGCAGGACTGCCAGATTGTACAGCAGAGACTCAAATAAAAAAGGAATCTGGCAGTGGCAAGTTCTAGCAGGCGTCAGAGCCAGGGAGGCAGGCTGTACAGGGCAGGAGGGCAGCAATTCTACATCCAACTTCACAAAGTTCTGAGATCAATCAGAGACTGGGAACCAGACCAGTTCAGATGGGTGGCCTCGTCTCGTTCGTGAATTATACCCACAGTAGACTTCGAACTAAGTCAGACTATAAATTACCAAGGAGTAAATGCATTGCTGTTATTAGATCTGTTTTTTTCATTTCAGGAGAGATTTTGAATTCGTTGCAATTAATATGCGCCCAAAACAGATACATTTACATTATGAAACCAAGGATCCTGGGATCTGGGACCAGACAGACCAATCAAAAAATGGGGAGTCACAACAAAACTGCAGAGAAAAGGTTCTGAAGTCAGGGATGAATTACTTATGTTAGCACAAAAATGTTTTTCGGTCTTGAGATACCGCCAATGTGTTTACGAACACCTTCATGTACTACAGCAGACAGACCACTCTCATCCTGAAAGAGATCACAAAAACCAGACAGCCCCATCCTGTGTTCACAAACACAAATACAGACACCCTCGATTCATTCCAATATTACCCCCCCCCCCCCCCCCCCCCCCCCACCCCCCCCCCCCCCCCCCCCCCCCCCCCGACAGGCATGTAATTAAAGTTGATTTTGAAACATCATGGTTCTTGGTCCTCAGCCCAGACTATCACCAGTTCCGAATCTAATCAAGCTCTGCTGGTTGCAGGTGAAAAGAAAACAGTATTGATCAGCTGAAACCAATCTGTTAAGAACAGAGGCACAATATATCTCCAGACTGCTGCACAAATCTTGTGCGTGGTGTGACAAGTCATCTAAAAAAGGAGCTGTGGTAAATCCAAAAAGTTATTTCAAAGTTCAGGGGAATATTCACAAAGCATTTACCAGCATGCTACGTTTAAAACCAATGCTAATGGTACAGAACTAAGCCAACAATGCCTGCAATGTATTAGTAACAGTGCATTCACAAAGCTAAATGAATGATCGGAATGGGAGGCCTAAACTTATAAGCGCTGCTGTAAATGTAGATTGATGTAGATTTTGGAAAGAGTTCGGCACAATGAATACGTTTCTCACAGTCGGCAAAAACTATTACAACAAATTCAAATTTAAAAAAGGTGTTTTTTTTTTTTAGGGTATTATTAATATTTCAACTTTGGTAAAATGTAAATTATTGTCCCCTTGGCTACCTAGCCTGTATAGTATTATCTCTAGGGCTGTATCCCTCCCTCAGATTGCCTACAGAACCCTATCCCTCTACCCTACATGAACACGATAAGTGCCCTTCTTTGAGGACACGCTACTTCGTAATTATTTGGAGCATTTTAATTTTCTCTCGAACTATATTGCTATGATAACTTACTCTAATTTTGATCAACCACAAAAGTCTAAATGTTTCTAGATTACGTGAATGCAGTTTGTGTTCTGAAAAATGTATTTGGTACTTTAAAGGGTTAAGTATTACACCACCACTCCTTCCCCTCACCCTATCCCCAACCCACAGTAATGCTTCCCTCCACCTCCTCTATGTATCTCTGGGGCAAAGCCACTCACCACGGCCCTATCAATACACGACCGCTGTTTCTGCTGGACCAAGTGCGATGGGAGTCTGCTGCAGCTTGGCTACCTGTTTATATACAAACATTTGTCATCTGGTGTGAGTTGAGATTGGTTTAGCTCTTGATGTGGGCTGCGCCGGGATTGGCTGTCTCTTCTGGTAAATGAGTCCGGATTGTCTGGGCTGAGCCGGGATTGGCTGGCTGGCTCTCTGGGTCGCTACATCACGGCGCACTTCTTTTCCTCTGACGGCGCATTCCCGTCTGCCTTCTCCATCTCCAGGACGATCCGCTTGAACACCTCGACCGCCGTCTGGGAAACACAAAGCCGGGAGCCGTGAGCGGAGCGAGGCAGGGCGAGCCCTTAAACTGGGGAGGGGGCGGGGGCAGACTCCAGTCCTTCTGGTTTTCATTCTAACTTAAGCTCAAACTCCACTGATCTGATTATGTATTCAATTGGACATATTTCATGTTTTCAAGGTCTTTTACAGTAAAACACGTTGAGGCCTGAAGGGAAGTGTTAAATTTGTCCAGTTAATCAATTGATCAGACCCATTAAGTAACTGAGAGCTCAGGGTAGAACGAAAGCCACAAGACACTGTGGCCCTCCAGGAGCTGAGTGTGACACCCCTGCCACAAACAGAGGCGAGCTAAACAAAGGGGTTTGATCACAAAAGCCTGTTTGTACATCACAGTACAGGGTGGTCACAAAGCAGCTACTACACGCATCAGGAACTAGGAGCTAGAAGCAGGACAAGCAGCCTCCTCTCATTTGTAAAGGTTCACAGACACTGAAATCTGGAAGGTAGAGTTGTCAGGTGACGTGCTCAACATGTTCGCGTAGTTCAATGGAAAAAGAGGCTCCCAACATTTAATGACAGAGTACAACGTAAAGTTCCATGGTGCACCTCGCAGCATGGAAAAATCTAAAATGCATGCATTTAAAATAAACACGAATGTGAAAAATAAATAAATAAATGGGTTTTATTTGAAACACGCAGTTGCGGGTACTCGACCCCCCCCCACCTGGTTCTCTTTGGCCGATGATTCCATGAAGGCCGCTCCCCAGGAATCTGCCAGCTTCTTCCCTTCCTCTGGTTTAATCACCCTGGAGAAAGACAGAAAGAGACACAGTCACACAGTTACATTAACATAAAAAGCATTGGTGTGCAATTTTAAAACAAAACCAAAAAAAAAAAAAAAAGCAGAAGTAGTTTTCAGTCTGCTGAAGTAGTCTTAGCCTCTCCTTCCCTCTCCCACCTCCCCTCCTCCAACAATGATTTCTGATAGGCTCAGTTAGCGCTCAGAAATCCTACATTTAAAAAAAAAAAAAAAAAAAAAAAAAGCTTACCTCTCCATATGAAGATCCTTTTTATTTCCAACCAGAACAGTCGGCACTCTGGAAAGAAATATTTACTGTGTAAACGTGGAGAAAAAAAACTGTACTTCCTAACCTGTTTCTATTGTCTTTACAAAAGATTCATGGTGTGTCTATAATCTTAACAATGGATTCAGGGTGTGTCAAATGTTTATTAATCTAAAAATGGAAACACAGACTGGTTCTAAGTGCCTGCGCACCGCAGGTTTGAATTCCAAACAGCAGCAATCAGACTAGAAGGGATGTTTTATTTTCTAAAACTGAAATGTCATCCTTCACTGTAACTAGCACTTCAACAGAGCACAGTCATACAACTCTGAAGAGAATTCCGAGTTAAGTACGTTTCACTAATAATACATTTGAAAAATCAATCCTGTTCATTGGCTGAACTGTGATATTCTGTACACATGCTAGCTCCAAGACCATCTTTGGATAGAAGTGAAAATGTAAAGACATTTTACTGTGACAATCCAAGATCTATGAAGTACTTAACGGAAAGAAGACTCCCACTGCATAACAGTTTGATCCTTTCCTACTTCTTCTACGAGTTTAGCAAGACACCTGAGCTTGTTATTATCTATACACACTGTGGCTAAATCAAGCTCACAGTAAAACCCGGAATGGGTAAAACCGCTATGCAAAGGGAGTCTTATTGCCATCCCTGACTTGTGTTATAAATTCATGCGTTTGGTTGCTGTGGTTGTGTTTATAACAGGCACAGACACTGTTACACCCACCTGTCACCACAACACCCTTTTAATCAACCCCCCCCCCCCCCCCCCCCCCCCCCCCAAGCCCACTGGGGACAATGAAACTTACTGTACTTTCCCAACCATGTCCAGCAGCTTATCATGGAGAACCTGAATCACCTCGAAACTAGAGAGGAGAGCGAGACAGATTATATTAAGAATTACTGATTTAAATACAGGGCAACAAATCCACAGAGACTCAAGCTGCTTCGAATATACGCCAGTGTTTCTTGAGCCTGGTAGCGTTTTCAGTTTTGGAGATGCAGCACTAAAACCCCAGAACAGCCAGACAAGAAGTTCTTTCAACGAGACCCCTCCCCTTTCATTCAGACCCGTTATTCTCTTTCAGTTTAACGCAATGTGTGCAAAGCACTCCAACTAAATATTACTACATCAAAGTCACATTGGAACGCACATACTTTAGATTACCAGCAACAAATGCAAGCACAACAAACACCTGCACTAAGTGTTTCATTGTAACAGCAATACAATAAATTCATACATTTTGAACTGTTCCACTGTGTTTTATTCAGCCAGACTAAATACCACTCAATACATTGTCCAATAAGCAAACACAGACTTCACTGTAAGCGCTGAACTCCCCTTGCCTAACGAAGGCTATCCGAGGACAGCTTACTCGCACATACCTTTTCATTGACGTTACAGAGTATACGAGCACATAGCCGTGAAGATCCATAGAGTGGGACTGAGGGAAGATCGAATACTCGTCCTTTAGGGAAACACAGAGAGGAATTTCAGCAGGGATGAGTTTCTTTATTCAGCTTTTCATTCTTAGCTACCTACAATTCACATTATTACATTATAATAGTTGTTGCTTCACTTATAAAAGTAAACACGCACGACAATTTCTCAGTTTGTCTGTTCTTTTCCCATGGCTATATATACACTTACCTGCACTTTTCCAGGCTTTCGCCGTTCTCTGTTCCACTTTGGTGTGCTTATAATATGGTAATCTTTTACAAGGTTTCTAGGTAAACCAAGACTAAAATGTTCGGGTTTAGTTTTATTCCAGTAGGTACTGTTTTACTCAAGATCCATTACATTACATTACAGTCACCAATTCATTACTTCACTGTTGCCCCACTCGCCACCCCAATCTCTCCCCTTTCCCACCACAGTGTAAAAGCCCCTGTAAGGTAGGCAGGCACTCCATAAAGAATGAGAGCTAACTCACACCAGCACCTAAAAACACCACTGCAAAACAGCCAACTAAAAAAATAAATGCATTAACTAAAATGTATTTATTATTTAAACTAGCTTTAGTTTGTAACACTTTAATCTCATGCAAGACAAACACGTTAATTCATACTTGCCTGGCCCGCGGTGTCCACTAACTGCAGGTTAAAATCCTGTCCGTTCACCGAGACCATTTTATTAAAGGCTGGGGGTAGAGAAAGCCACATTAGCAATAGCAGGGACTCGGCTACTGGAGATCGGGCAGCTACTATTGGAACATGTTGGCTCCTAAAAAGGCAACTTTGCAGTTCTTTTTTTTTTAAATAAACGACTATTTTACTTGGAATCACAGTGATCTAAACATCTTTACACTGTCGCTGTTCATCTCAATTTCAACTCTGTACGAATTTCCCCTCAAGCAACCCGATAGCTAAGATTATTAAAACCATCAAATTATTTTTAACAGTATTAGATTACAATATTTTACAACAACACTCTGATCTTTCAAAGGTGTCATCTACTCCTCATTTAGAACATAGGAAAAGTCTGAGAAGGAGAACTGGCCTTTCAACCAATCAAGGCTGGTCCCTTGTTAGCACAGCAGTCTCCCTTACTTGGGGGTTTATTGAAATATGATCATTATTTTGTTAAAATTATCAACCCAATACACAAGTTGACCACAGTTTTACTTCCCTATTTTAAACACAGTTGTGTCACTTTGATGTACCTTATCACCTTGTAACACAATAAAACAAAACAGGTTCATTAAATAAAACATTTGACAATGTCTAGACAATTTTAAATAACAGAAAAATCTAATGATTAAAAAAATAAAACGTTGTTATAAAACCAAATGCTTTTTTGTTGTTGTTTTACTGATGGTAATATTTTTGTAGACAAGGAGCACTTACTATTCTCAATGGTGGGGTCATAGGAATCTACAAACTGTCCTTCCACGAACTGGATAGTTAGAGAGGATTTTCCTGTGGAGAGAGAAGACACAGATTATTCAAAATCCCATCAGAAAAGACATCCTGTCAACATTCATACAGTACTAACTTACCACACCGGTAAAGAACCTTTCATTCTCTTTCCCGCCTGCGATCACAAAATATATCTTTCTTATTTAATACAAAAGACCAAGAACTGGGTAAAACAGTGCCAGATTCACTTACGATTTCTACTGAGTATTTAATTTTGACAGGAAAAAAAGGGGACGCACAGTATTTGAAAATGCAAGATCGAAATCATCCTAACATGAAGCTGTATCGATAACAATCCCACTGGTATTACACAGACTATAACAATGACATATTGAAAGCAACGCTAAGGAAACGACTGATTTAATGACCATTAATATACTGATGGAAACATAGCTTTGCAGATATTGCGCTAAGAAAGGACGCGTGCAAATATAATGGCAGTCGTGCCGATCACTACTAATTGCATATAGATACTGAAGCAGACAGCTTTCTAAAATATCCTGAACCTATCTGAGGTGCTACTGCTGCTCTCATTGCGATCTGGGCTCCCTCCCGACACAGAGGCGAGAGAGAAACGCTCCAGCCTTGCATGGTCAGTGCGCTGCTCAGGACACAATGTGCAGATTGTAAAAATCGCTGCTCTCCTTATCTGAAGCGCAAACTCGACGCGAACGAGCAGCGAAGCGAATAATAATACCGAACATTTCCGAGCCAAACCGAACCGCGCTCCGCCTCCCTCGGCACCGGACAAACCCGCTCCAAACACTCGGAACACACGCACCTAACAGAGAGCTTGATTTGGTTATCTTGCACCAGAGCACCAACGCATTTTCAAAAGAGATCGCGAATAGATAAAAAATAATAATAATAATAATAATAAAAAATAAAATAAAAACTGTTGCCACGCTTACCTACGGATCGATAACCCAAAACCGCGATCTTTCTGTGCTTCGGCTGCGGCATGTTTAATTAAAAATGACAATAAAGTGAAAAAAAAAAAAAAAAAAAAAAAAAAATAATAATAATAATAAAAAGCTAACAAAACAAAACTTTAAAGGCTAAGCTCCCGGGTCACGTGACAATAACAAACTTTCCACAAGTGATTTATTAATTTTTTTTTTTTTTGGGGGGGGGGGGAAGGGAAAGCTCTTGTTCGCGATCCCCTTCTCTTTCCAATCGATACGGGTATCGATTGAATAGTATATATCGATCTGTTATTATCTTTTCTTTCTTTTTTTTTTCTCCAAAAAAAAAAAACAAAACGTCTCGCTCGCGGCAGCGGCGCCTTCCTCTGTAGAAAACGAGACACGCACGCCGCCGTAAAGACGCCGCCGCGTCGACGCCAGCGTGAGAGCCCAAGCGAGGGAAGCCACGCTGCGCGCCGAACCCCCTGTCATGTGACACGGGTGAGCCCTGCAAAAAAAACAAAAAAAAAAAAAAAACACACACGCACACGCACACGCACACGCACACGGTGGCTGGGGAACTGAACATTTCATTTTTATTTCTCTCTAAATATTGTGGCGTACACCCCCAGGACCCTCTCCTGTTTCTCAGTGTGTGACAGTCGGTCCTGGCTATTAATAAATATAATTATTTCGTGTTATTTACTGGGGCACAGATAAAAGAATTATTTGAACTGTACTGCACAGCCAGTGTAGTTGTGGGGGTCAAGAAGAGCTGCTTCCTTGTGGTGACCCCTGGGCAACGTCTCTGACGGCAAAAAGCTCTTCAAATCGAGTTACCAAGCAATGCTTAAGCAAAGCTATGCTGCAGGCTGCATGTTAAGGTCGTACGAATACATATATAATGTTGTTGTCATGCACACGGTTGACCAGTAGAGAGCGGTATTAACCTGGCGTGTGTCCTTGGCTGACATTCAATCAAACACACACACACACACACCCTCCCCCTAGAATGTTCTGCAAATAAAATATTTAAAAATAGATTTACGAGGGTTGGTGTGGGTGAGTGCGGGCTCTGGGTGTGTGACACACTGGCAAGAACACGGACCCAGACTTTCTCACTCAATCTGATAAAAACATTCCCGCAGCCCTTACAGGGCTCTCTGACGACGGGTCGTTTCTTAATGCTGAGGTCAGAAACCGGAGCGGACTTCCCTCGATACTCGACGAGGTGCCGAGATATCCACCGACTGCCGCTGAAGGACTTCTGTCCGAAAAGTCCTGATATAAGCGATTTCTTAATCAGTTGAACTTTGTTTTGTGTACATTAAAAAAAAAAAAAAAAAAAAAAAGTTTATTTTTTTTTTCACTTGTGTACATTGCAATTAAAGCTCATTTCAAACATGCGCACACGCACACGCACACGTATATAATATATCTATGCGGGTGTAAATATCAGAGCGCCTGATCCAGTTGAACTGCTAGGAATATTGTGTGCAATACCCAGAATGACCACTAGGCGGTAGCAAGAGAACACCACAGAGACAAGCTTGTGACGAAATCAGTTTGTCTTTTCAATACGTACTTAAAAGCGTGCGCAAGCTGCGCTGCTTATTTCGGGTCACTAGGTGTCACTATATCCCATGAGGCTCTCGCTTTAACCACAGTATATGTCCCACCCTGATCTAAAACAGCCATCAAAATAATAATCAAACACTGTACTTAATACAAAGCAATCCTTTGTAATAAAATAAGAGATAATAAACAACTGGACAAAACAAAAGAAAATATCAAGTGAAATCCTTCATTATTAAATACAGACAAATACACTGGCTAGACACTAAACCCAGTGCAGCACCCATCCCTGCCCAGTCTCTGAAGGGATAGCAGCTAATTAAAGTGCACTTTTTGAAAATTGTGCATGAACGTGTGTGTGTGCGTGTGTGCGTGTGTGCGTGTGTGTGTGTGTGTGTGTGTGTGCGTGTGTGTGTGTGTGTGTGTGTGTGTGTGTGTGTGTGTGTGTGTGGTCTTTCTGTCGCTTGTGAGTAATCTAGTGATTGATTCAGCTCATTTGCGATACAAAGTTCAGTGATTGTTCCTTCAACAATATTTCGTTTGTGGAGTGTCGGGTGTGGCTGGACTCTAACCAGTCAGAGGCTGACAAGCTCGAGTTGAGGAGCTGGCAACATTTCAGATTCCGCAGCCAATCGCAGCAAGCTTCCAAGCGGTATTCCGAGTGAGTGGTTTGCAATCATTGCGAATGTATCTTTAAGATTCCTCAACCTTATACATGTTTGCCATGGTACATTGGCATATCATTTTGCATTTTTACCCCTATGCGTTATACTGTGCATTTACCATTGCTTGCCATGGTTTACCATGTTTTAATATGCTTTACCAGTCCTCTCTGTGCTTTACAATGCTTCTTTATGCTTTACCAGTCCTCTCTGTGCTTTACAATGCTTCTCTATGCTTTACCAGACCTCTCTGTGCTTTACAATGCTTCTCTATGCTTTACCAGACCTCTCTGTGCTTTACAATGCTTCCCTATGCTTTACCATGCACGGTATATGGTATAACACACTTTGCTGTGCCTTTTGTGTTTATAAAGGCAACTATAGTTCCCAGCAATAGGCACAGGTCTTTCAGGGAAGTTTAACCATTGTGTGCTAATACTATATAGCACCTACCCTGTCTAGCGGATACCTGCTCTGCACTGCCCACAATACAGAAAGGACATCTGTAAATAGGGATTGCATCCACTCCACCACCCTCGGGCACACAGAACAAACAGAATGCACCCTTTAAAACCAGACAAAGAAAAGAGAGCGAAGAGCCAGCGCTAATCCTTTCAACCTGTGCTGTTGGAATGCAGAGTCCCAGTTGTACCAGACAGTCCAGATTTACTGCAGTCAGGTTTCAGCTTGCTATCTGTAACAACAATAAAACATGAAAGACAAGAAACCGATCAAATGTCAAAGATAATGTCAGGGCTGGTTTTCAATGGAAGCATTCCTGCTGTCAGCTTTTAGCAGGTCAAACTGGTAAGGGACAGGCGGGGGCTGGGAGGCTTGTGGAGGAGCGTAGTTTAAATGCCAGTGCTTTGAAACCCTTAAAGCAACGCTTGAAAAACGAATAATAGTTAAACACGACTTTTATTTAAATGTTTGATTTATATCTTATTAGTGACAGATTTAATAAATCAAAGTTTGCAATGCTTCCCTGTGCTTTACCATGCTTTCAGTGTGCTTAATTATACTTTGCTGGGATTTTACTGTGGGAAACGTCTTCAAGGTTAGTCACAAGGAAAGAGATTACCAGATGATATTTACACACCAGGCTCTTTGCAGTTAGAGCTTGCATGACATTTCTAACCCACTCCGCATTTTAGCTCTCTCTGGGGATTTTGTGACGGATGTAATGCCATTTAAAAAGGGTCGATAACCCCAACGCAGCCAAAGACGCACGGGACAGGGCTCATAACACCAGCCCCTGAACGAGCTCTGAGCTGCCATTGTGCAAACACGTGTCCTGAGGGAAGGGGTTCCGCCTTCTGCGCACTTTGCATGATCTGAAAGCAGGCCTTATTGACAGTCCAGCTTGTTTACATGTCCCAAAGATGGTTTAAACGGTGGAAAACCTCGACATCTGATCAAACGATAAGATAAGCACGACCCGGGCACAGACTGCAGCATTAGAATGCAGAATGTTCTAAATATTAGGAATGAGAATTTAAGAGAATCGTAAGGATTGCAAAAGATGAACAGTATGAAGAAAAAAAAAAACTGCACGCAATTACTTTCTGTCTGTAGCTGGAATTCCACGAATTTGGAGGTATGCACCTCTCCTAGTCCTCAGGCCACAGATCATGATCCTGTCTCTTATCAGCCTCTACATACGAAAGCGTGAAATTTCAGGGCAAAATAAACTAATGCCGCTCCTGTATTGAGTTAGTTCGACGTAGTTTAGGTCTTTTGTTTGGTCTCTGACTCCGTGTGGGCTTTATTATTTTTGCATTTCAACATTTCCTTTCTCTCTCAATAGATTTCAAATTTTCCTGTAAAATATCCAGGTAATGCACAAAAACTCAGAGGAACGATGGCTTTAACACGCCACAAGTGCAATTCGTTTAAAATAGCCACACGTGGTAAAACACATTTTTAGAAGTTGATTAAGATGCCTAATTAAAGCACAAAGCGGTCTGGCATTTTCACACAGACGACTGCCCATTGTTTCTACTGATTACTGAGCGGAAATTGAAATTCTCCCACCCTGAGGTTTTCAAGCAGGTCGGTATATAAAGGATAAAAATGAAAAAATCTTGAGAGCTGTTCTGATACATCTGCAATGTATTTTTAAATAATATATTTAAGCCGCTGGTTTTAAATTTTGAAACACCTGCTGCCGAATATAATGTCATACTGTTCGGAACAATACTGTATGACATCACAAGCCACCTATTAATTAAACAGGCCAGGTAGTATTTTTCAGGAATATTTGTAAAAAGTTCCCTTCTCTTTTACCCTAAAGATGTTCATTAACTCGCACAGACTTGCAACACAATCGATGTTTCATTCAGAAGAGCTCTTGGTATGCCCCTCCCTCAGTATGGTTCTACCTGTGTACTAACTTGCATTTTCTAAACTGCCCTGTTAAGTTGTTTTAAGTTATTTTGCACAAAGCGATATTTTCCTTTTGAATTTGTATTGACTCCTTACTGCATTGCAATGCCGATCAACTACACGGATGCTTTGAACGGCGGTACATTTAGCCTGTAATTGCCGTTTTTAAACAGCAGAGGGCGATAGACAACAAGCTATAGTGCGGTTGTTTTGGCCCTTGATCAGCTCCTTCTCCTGGGTGCGGGTTACCTGGAATCGGGTCGATCTGCAGCTTGAGGGGCCCGCAGGAGGTTCTTGGGGGTGGAGGGGGTGATAATGAGGCTTTCCAGGATATTCTAACACCCTGAGGTTTTCATGCACCTCGGTATATAAAGGATATAAATTACAAAATGTGTTCTAATACATTTGCACCCGACTGGAGGCATATTTATTAATAATCTATGTTTATACAGGGCTTTTTTTAAACTTTTGAGATACCAGCTGTTAACTATGATGTCATACTGTTTGGCACAGTACTGCTGGTTCTCAGTAGTGTGACATCACAATCCACTGTCTTATTAATCAGGGCAGGGTCATTTTATTTTGTATTTACTTGGGTAAAATACTGCTGAATATTTGTGAACACTTTTTTTACACATGAAAATGCAGAGAAGTTCATAATGCAGCCCCCTTGTCTCCTCTGTGTATCATTTCATCTTTAAGATGTTCATTAACTCGCACGGACTCGCAACACGATTGCTGTATCATTCAGAGCACTCTTGAAATGCTGCTCTTTCCGTGCAGTGCTACCTGTGTGCTAATAGGTCTGCTCCCACACTGTGTTTGAAATCAGTGCTGTGTTCTGCCCTGTTACGCTGTTTTAAGTTATTTTGCACACAGTGCTCTCCTTCCTTTGAACCTGTATTGACTTTTTGACCTCGCTTCATATCCCAGTATAATACTTTCAATAGACTTGTTTAATTGGAACAGTCTATTTGTTTGTAACTAGTGTGCCTGTTCATGTTTCAACAAAAGCACAGCACAGGCTGATCTGGAGTAAGCGCTGCAGTAGTTCAGCTTGTCTTGCAGAAAGGAGGTGAGTCAACCTGCTTTGAGAGTGTCTGCTTTCAATAAAACATCTTGCCAAACCTGCCTCCCAGCCGGCCAATCACAGAGCTGAGGCCAGGAGGAGGAGGCGGGTCGGTCTGTGAAGTGTGTCGCGTTCCGATTGGGCCGGGGCCCTGCCAGCCATGCCCCTGACCTCTGACCTCCGCCCCCCCCCCCCACAGCTCTTCCCTCTGGCTGCATTGCTGTTCAGGCTTGTAGGATCTTTGCTGTCACTCTCTGAAATCCTGTTCAGGCAAAGATAATTAAAGTAGTACCTGCACAGTACACTCCTCCACTTCTCTTACTGAAAATACTGCTCTGGGATTTCAAACTAAGAGAGACGAGCTGACAAGAGTTTCAGCTAATGCCTGTTAGAGGTCATCACAGCTGTAGGTACACCAGTTTCCTTGCTTGCGTGCCATTACAAGTCTGGTCTCCTTGTGAGATAAATTACTTTACTCGTAACATTAGTTTACGGGGGGGGGGTTGTAAAAAGTCACATTGAAGCTATGTTATACTTCATCCATAGCTGTAAAGCACTCACTAGTAGAATATGCAGAATGAAACTTTAAATTCTTCTGACAAACCCCTTGCAAAAGTTTACCACTGTCGCTCTCGTAGTATTGTGCAGCCAGTTTTCCCATGGTAATGCTATGTATTTACCATGATAGTGCGGTTTCTAATCACCTGATTTCATCCTCGATTTTGCTAAACAGGATGGCTGCAGACAGGTGGACACACGATGAAGCCGTGCGCCCAGAAGGCCGTGAAGGGACGAGGGATAGTATGAATGGCCCAGGAAATTCGAAACTACCTGAAAGTCTTGTAAAGAAAGATTTCTTTAAAAAAAATAAACAACAAGATTTTTAAACAAAACTAAATGAAAATGCCTTTTTTGCTGTAGCGTGAGTTTCTTTCCAAAACGGCACAAATGATTTTATTAGCTGTAAACCCCAATACTGGTCAATGCTCAAAGCCATTTCCCGACAGATTTAATTCATTTCTCTGTGTCGTTAGTTCAGCTAACATTCGGGGGTAACTCCCTTCATTTCAGAAACAGTCTAATTGAAAGCATTTTCACGTTTTGTAACAAGTCAGCGAATTCCAACATGTAATTAGCCAGAAATATGCTGAGCCTCCTGTAAGGCGTTATCAAAACAACTTGAGGAAATTGAATAGTTGCCTAAACCCTCACACCCCCACATTGTCACGCCTTTAAAGAGCAGAATGCAACTTCCAAACAAATACTTTCTCATCCTTTTTCCATTCTGATCTCAGATCTGCTATCTAAGTCCGTGGTCACGCAACAGACTCGATTGCAATATGCAAATTCTGAAATGTGATTTATTTATTTTCGAATGTCTGCTTTTGTTTTTAAAAGATAGCAAAGCGTTGGACCGCATAGCCCAGGAAAGCATAGGGAAGCATTGGAAAACCCAGAGAAGGATGGTAAAGCATACACAAAAACACAAGTTCACTTATGATAAATGCATAGTGCAATCAAAACGCAGAAGAAAAGTGGAACATGACCATGCTGCTGATTTTTATTCCAACCCAGCCCTCAATTACTGAACTAGACCCTTCACTGAACGGATCATTTGCTTAATCAGACCTTTGTAATTGTTTTCAGCTCTTGAACAGCTGCAGAGTTCAAGTTGGCTGTAACCTTTTATAAGTAATTTGAAGTGCAACTGTTTAAGAGCTGAAAACAATTTAAAAGGTCTAATTAAGCAATTCAATGAAGGGTCTAGTTCAGTAATTGAGGGCTCAGTTGGAATGAAAACCAGCAGACACAGGGGGGACCCCAGGACCAGGGCTGGGAACCGCTGCTTTAGAGACATACAAGAAAGGTATTTTACTCTTATAAAGCGATCATACATTATAAAAGATATTTCAGCTGCAGCCTACTATGTTTCCTATGCTGTTGCTTCCAGGATAATCTGAGAAACACGAGTTTAAACGAAATTGTTCAAAGGAAGCATCACAAGCGTGCACATGTTTTTTTTTTCCTTTGGATGTAAAGAAATCAATAATAATAATAATAATAATGATGGATAATAATAATGATGGAATGGAACAAACAGCTGATGGAACAATACGATCTTACGCA